>NC_046159.1:157468511-157768511 GCF_011064425.1 Rattus rattus | reverse complement strand
CCCAGTTCCCCTTCCTTTCTTTGACACATGCCCGTAGAAATCCAAAGTCTCATATTTGAAAACTAGAACTGTTGAAAAGACTATTTCCCTAGAGTGTCTATGCTGTTCCCCTTCTTTAGCATGCCCTAGGGTTTGTAGTCCCTTCCCAGGACAAAAGCCTTCCCAGCAAATATCCCTGAACACACAGAATTCTTTCTCCCTCCCTTTTGCAGTCAGTCACAGTGGGAAGTGCCCTGTTTCATGGAGGCCTTACAGCGCTCCCCACCCCACGGCCCAGGACCCCCACTGACACTGCTGACAGTATGTGACCTTTCCTCCAGTCTAGCAACCAAGATGAGGGCTGTACACCAGGTGTCTGCAGCCACTCTCCAAGCTGGGACTCAGTCACTGCAAGTCAGCAGATCCTTGAAAAGTCCGCTTTCCTCTGTAGTGGTGTTCATTCTTATGCTAATTTGATTGTGAAAACAAAACAGTTTCCCTTTAAAAGAAGGCCTGGAGGGAAGAGGAGGCAAGCTTTAGTCAAAATAAATGGGAGGAAGAATCTAATTCCGTGTGGCTCACTGCATAGTGCCTTTGAGATTTACCCTCTGTCCATTAGGGATCTAGGCAGGCTCTGCTCTCTCTAACAGGGCTGGTGACTTGTAACAAAGCCTTCAGCACCAGCCAATTTAAAGCAGACATGTTTACTAACCACTTAGTCTATTAGTGCAAATATGTTTTACATTCCTTTCCTAAGAAGAAAAGGAAAGCAGCATATAACCTGAGAACACCAAACAGAAACTCCCGAGGGTCTCTTGCTCAGTCCCTAAGCAGCTGTGTCTATTTCACACAAGTACACAGTCAGCAGTCACTGTTAAACTGCCTCTTCTACTAAAACCGCAGGAACAGAAGCTGGCATGTTTAATAGCTAATTTCAATTTTTACTACTTTGTGATGTTTAGACAATAAAGAACTTTGCCTTGAGCCGAAGAAACTCTTTCCAAAGTATCAGCCAAAAGAAAATCAACTCAAAAATGCTGAAAAGAATGAGCAATGCATTTAATTGATGATAGGTGTCTCTGTGTGTGTGTGTGTGTGTGTACCTCCTATATGTATGTAAGGGGGTGGGAGTTATGCCCATAGAGATGGATGGATGGATGGATATACAGACATACAGACAGACAGATGGAGGTGGACTCCCCGATATATATAAATAATCGGCCAACAATGGCTTGTAACCTCACAGCCTAAGGCTTTTGGTCAGTCAGTCAAACTGGGGTTGCCATATGACACAAAGTACAAGTTTCTCAGAAATTTTAACAATAGATTGCAAGAGAAGACCACTGTAATTGTACTGCTCTCCTTGCTTATATTTTTTAAAGATGGGGCAATATTGTAAATTAAATTTGCCTATAAAATCTCCATAAAATAAAAATACATGATCTCATAAAATCAAATGAGTCTTTAATAGTAATAATAAAAATTACATTTCAGTGATGATGCCTCTGAATTAATAGCTCTATAGAATAGAGGCTGTACAGCTTGTCTCTGCTACTTGAATGGCTATTTCTGCAGTCAGAAAGAAGGGCTCTGAGATACAGCTAGGCATTGCTTGGGACAACCAGTTAGGAGGGACTTCTCAGTAGTAAGCAGTTGAATATTGTACCACCAAAAAATGACAACATTACACTAGAAACTTTGGAGACTCACACTGCAGTTCAGGAGGAGGAATAATAACTACAATGATTCAAGATGTGAAACTAATGTTTCCTGTATCAGGCACTGTTGCTGCTGATGTTCACACCTAGAAATTTATAAATATGATGCCCACTTTTGTTTTGTTTTTCATTACCGCATCTTAAAGCCTATGAAGAGAGTCAATTTTGTAGATCTTTGTAGTTCTAAAAGAGGCTTCTGTTCACATAAATCTTCAGGAATTTGAAGTCCACCTTCTTCAATATGCCAGCAACACAGAGTCATAGCATCTGCATGATCTTGCCTTATTTCATATTAATCAACCTCCTCCTTGGCAAGGCTGTAATCTCCCTCAACTATTCATCCTTCTCATGTGACCTCCTGAAGTGTAAAGTCAGCACACACATGTGTGTGCAAACATCAACACCTTAGAAAGAGCTAGGCCGCCCTGGGTTCGGTCCCCAGCTCCGAAAAAAAAAGACCAAAAAAAAAAAAAAAAAGAGCTAGGCTCTCTCATCTCAGAGTCCAAATATCGTCTCTCTCTGCTCCTCTACGTTCTCACACTGATATCTATCACTACTACAGTCTCCCCAAGATGGGGATCATCTGGGCTAGATCATTCTGCCTGTCTAAGCCTTTGTGGTTCCTATGAAGGCAGCTAGATAGTTGAGGAATCCTTCTGTTTTAAACCCTGAGTTGTCTGCCTAAACATCATTCTGGTCACACTGGCCCCTCTTGAAGAAGTTGTATTCCTGCATTATCTCAAAATCAGAGTAGGGGAGAGGTGAGTTGCACATGGTCCTGACCTGACCACCATTAGCTGGAACCAGTCCACCCTTTGGTCTTGAGAAGGCCTGCAGGACCCCCAAAAGTGTACTGCTTCTCCCGTGGAGGCTGGCAGGTGCCCCGAAAATAACCAGCTTGGAAACCCACCCCACCGATCACCTCCCAGTCTAGTTCACTGGAGCACAGCCAGCAGACATAAGTTGCACTGACTTTCATATCTGGTAGTGGACTTGCCCTTCAGTCCTGAGGAGCATCCTGTGAAGGCCTGTGAAGTCCCCAAGATTAACCTGCTTTGAAATCCATCCACCAATCTCCTCTCAGTTGGTCTACCTGGAGCACAGCCAGCAGAGAGGCCTGTGGAAGCCCAAAGAACTATCAACTGAGAACTTCCCTCACCAAGCCCTTGCCAGTGAGGTCTGCCAGAGGCACAGTCAGAAGAGTCAGGTCCCCTGATCTTCACTATCTGCCCCATTACTCCCCCCAGAAGTCCTGCATCATCAGGATCATCCAGCCAATATGTAAAAGATAGCATAAGAACACAATCAAAAGAGCCAGGGCAATATAACACCACCAGAGCCCAGCTACTTTGCTACAGCAGGCCCTGGATCCTAAGGAAACTGAAGCACAAGAATCTTATAAAGATCATAGAGGACATGAATGAATCCCTTAAAGAAATACAGGAAATTACAAACAGGTAAAGGATATGAATAAAACTGCCCAAGACCTGATAGAAGCAATAAACAGAATATATAAACAAATAGAAGCAATAACAGAAAACACAATTTGAGATGGAAAACCTAGGAAAGAGAACAGAACTACAGACATAAAAATCACCAACAGAATATAAGAGACAGAAGATAGAATCTCAGGCATACAAAATATGATAGGAAAAAAATCTATACATCAGTCAAAGAAAGTAAAAAAAATCTAAAAAAGTTCATGACACAAAATGTCTAGGAAATCTGGGACACTATGAAACAACCAAACCAAAGAATAATACAAATAGAAGGAGAAGATGACCACCTCCATGGCTCAGAAAATATCCAACAAAATAATAGTAGAAAATTTCCCAAACATAAAGAGATGCCTAAAAATGCACAAGAAGCTTACAGAACACCCAACACATTGGACTAGAAAGGAAAATCCTCCACTACATAATAATCAAAACACTAAATGTATGGAACAAAGAAAGAATATTAAAAGTTGCAAGGAAAAAAGGCTAAGTAACATATAAAAGCAGACCTATCAAAAATATACCCAACTTCTCAACAAAGATTCTAAACACTAGAATGTTCTGGCAGATGAGTTGCACACCCTAAGAGACCATAGATGTCAGCCCAGACTACTATAACCAGCAAAACTTTCAATCACCATACATGGAGAAACCAAGATATTCCATGGCAAAACCAAATTTAAATAATCTTTCCACTAACCTAGCCCTACAGAGGATAACAGAAGGAAAACTGCAACACAATGAGACTAACTATACTCAAGAGAACACAAGAAACAAATAATTTCACACCACTAAAACCAATAGAAGAGAAACACACACACACACACACACACACACACACACACACACACACACACAGCTACCACCAACATTAAACAAACAGAAATTAGCAATCATTGGTCACTAATATCTCTCAATGTCTCAATGGACTCAATTCCCCAATAAAAATATTCAGGCTAACAGAATTTGCAAAATCAGTAAACATTCTATAGTATACAAGAAACACATTTTAGGGCTGGAGAGATGGCTCAGCGGTTAAGAGCACTGACTGCTCTTCCAGAGGTCCTGAGTTCAAATCCTAGCAACCACATGGTGGCTCACAACCATCCATAATGGGATCCGATGTCCCCTTCAGGTGTGTCTGAAGACAGCAACAGTGTACTTACATACGTGGAATAAATAAAATAAATCTTTACAAAAAAAAAAAAGAAACACATTTTAGCAAAATGATAGACATTATCACAGAGTAAAGACCCAAG
Organism: Rattus rattus; assembly: GCF_011064425.1. Taxonomy (NCBI): domain Eukaryota; kingdom Metazoa; phylum Chordata; class Mammalia; order Rodentia; family Muridae; genus Rattus; species Rattus rattus. Next base: position 157,764,059 of record NC_046159.1, on the reverse strand, counting down.
GAATAAGCTGGAATAGCCATTCTAATATCTAATAAATTAGACTTTCAACCAAAAGTAATCAAAAGAGATGGGGGAAGGATGCTTCATACTCATCAAAAGAAAAATTCACCAAGAGGACATCTCAGTTCTGAACATGTATGCCCCAAAATGCAATAGCACCCACATTCATAAAAGTAATATTACTAAAGCTTAAATCAAACATCAAACCTTACACATTAATAGTGGGAGACTTCAATACTCCATTCTCACCAAAGGACAGGTCATTGAGACAGAAACTAAACAGGGAAATAATATAACTAACAGAGGTTATGACTCAAATGGACCTAACATATCTATAGAACATTTCACTCAAACACAAAATAATATACCTTCTTCTTAGCATCTCACAAATCCTTCTCCAATATTGACCATATAATCAGTCACAAAACAAGCCTCAACAGATACAAGAAGATTGAAATAACTCCTTGCATCTCATAAGATCACCATGGATTAAAGCTGGACTTCAACAATAACAGAAACAACAGGAAGCATATATCCTCATGGAAACAGAACAACTCTCTACTTAATGATCACTGTGTCAGGGAAAAAATAAGAAAGAGATAAAACAATTTCTAGTATTCATAGTATTCAATGAAAACAAAGGCAGTAAACACCCAAACTTATGGGACACAATGAAAACAGTCCTGAAAGTTCATAGCACTAAGTACCCTTCAAAAAGACACTGGAGATTTCTTATACTAACAAAGTAATCGTACACCTGAAAGCTCTAGGAAAAAAAAGTGCAAACACACCAAAGAGGAGTAGACATCAGGAAATAATCAAACTCAGTTGAAATCAATCCATTAGAAACAAAGGGAACAATACAAAGAATCAACACAACAAAGAGCTAGTTCTGAGAGAATTCACAAGATAGACAAACCTTTAGCTAAACTAACTAAAAGCCAGAGAGACAGTACCAAGTTAACAAAATCAGAAAAGAAAAAGGAAACATAACGATAGACACTGAGGAAATTCAAAGAATCGTTAGGGCTTACTACAAAATTGGAAAAATTAAATGAAATGGATGATTTCAATTACCAAAGTTAAATCAAGATCAGGTAAACTATCTAAATATTCCTATAACCCCTAAGGAAATAGAAGCAGTCATTAAAAGTGCCCCAACAAAAATAAGACCAGGGTCAGATGGTTTTAGCATAGAATACTACCAGACTTTCAAAAAAGAGCTAATAGCAATATTCTTCAAACTATTCCACAAGATAGAAACTCAAGAAACATTGCCAAACTCATCCTGTGAAGTCACAGTCACCCTGATACCTAAGCCACAGAAAGACTCAACAAAGAAAATTGAAGACCAATCTCCCTCATGAACAGTGATGCAAAATGCTCAATAAAATGCCTGAAAACTGAATCCAGGACCACATCAAAGACATCATTCACCATGCTCAAGTAGGCTTTATCCCAGAGATGTAGGGGTGGCTTGATATACAAAGATCCATCAATGTAATCCACCATATAAACAAACTGGGGCTGGGGGAGGGGCACATGATTATCTCATTAGTTGCAAAAAACAAAACAAAACAAAAAACCTTTGACAAAAGGGATGAAGGTCAGATCTTCCTCTGAAAGAGAAATAAAATAGGTATTGGGGGTGGATGGAGGGGACCGGGTGGAAGAGGGGATGAGAGTGGAAGAGGAAGAGGGGAAGAGGGAACAGGGAGTGGGTGGGGATCAGATGTAGGGAGAGCAGGAGTAAAAGAATGGAAATTGACAGTGTGGGTGGGGGCAATTGCTAGGATATGCTGCTGAAGACATGGGGTGGAGGGAAGCCCCTGGGGGTCTATGGGGGCAACTACAGCTGAGATTCCGAGCAGAGGGGCAAGGGTTACTGATCCTAAAGTGGCTACTTCCTGTAGCCAGGAAGGACTCTGATTGGAGAGATAAGGACAGCAACCCACACACAAAACCTTGGCCCAAAATGTGTCCTACGTACAAGATGTGCAGAGACTGAGGGAATGTCAACCAAGGACTGCCCCAAATTGATACTATCCCATGGGCAAGAACCAATCCCTGACCACAATTAATGATACTCTGTTATGCCTGAGGCATGAGCCTGGCATAACTGTCCTCTGAAAGTCTCCACCCAGCAGCCAATGGAAAGAGATGCACACCCAAACATTAGATGGAACTGGGGGAATTTTACAGAAGCATGGGGTTAGGGGAAGAATTGAAGGATCAGAAGAACCAGGACTCCACAGGAAGACCAAAAGAGTCAACTAACCTGGATCCTTGGGGGCTCCCAGAGACTGAACTACCAACCAAAGAGCGATTATGGGCTGGACCTAGGCACACTGCACATATGTAATAGATGTGTAACTTGGTCTTCATGTGGGTCCTGCAACAACTGGAGTGGGGGCTATCCCTGAATCTGTTGCCTGCCTGCTTCTCTGTCTGTCTATCTGCCTGCCTACTTATAGATCCTATTCCCCAAACTGGGCCTCTTTGTCTGGCCTCAGTGGGAGAGTACGTACCTAGTACTATAGTGATTTGATGTGCATGGGGTGGGAGGTGGGCGATGGGAGTAAAAGGGTGGTAAGTATGTGGGAAAGGGGGAAGATCTGTGTGAGGGAGTACTGGAAGAGAGGACGTGATATTGGGATGGAAAAGGAATAAATAAATTTAAAAATAAAAAAATATATATAAAGAGTATTTTGATGGCAAAAAAAGAGAAAAGTAAAACAGAATATGTTCTCAAGGTAGATAATATAACTTCAAAGACCTCCCTCTCCCTTCTATCCTTCCTCCTTCACTTGTCCACTTCAGAAAACCACACAGCTTCTTCCACTGTCATGGACTTGGTGGTTTGTTATCTTCTCCTCTCCTCTCCTCTCCTCTCCTCCCCTCCCCTCCCCTCCCCTCCCCTCCCCTCTCCTCTCCTGAACAGTCATCCTTATAAGCCTGTGATGGTTCTAAAAGGCTACCACCTAATTCTGCAATTATTTGCCTGTTTTTTTTTTTTGTCTTTAGAGTAAATAATTTAATTCATTGTTGGTAACTACTTCAACACAATTGTCTCTTTCCTGATGAATTCCTCCAAACATGAGTTTCATTCTACTCTTCTCCCTATGTACATGGGTGGCAGTCAGACAGACAGTAAGTGAATGAACACACACAAACATACTGCTGGCAATCAGGCAGCGAATGAATGAATGAGTGAGTGAGTGAGTAAATGAATGAATGAACACAGACAAGTACACCACTGGCAATCAGACAGTGAATGAATGAACACACTGAGGCACACTGCTGGCAATCAGACTGACTGTGATTGAATGAACACACTCAGGCACACCACTGGCAATCAGACAGTGAGTGAATGAACACATTCAGGCACGATGCTAGAAATTGAGACATATGGGAATGAATGAACATTAAGACATATGACTGGCAATCAGACAGAAAGTGAATGAATGATCACATTCAGGAAGAATTTTCCACAGACTGTGCCAAGAAGATTACATGTTCCTATAAACTTATAAAACCTATATACTGATCTTCAGAAGCAAAATATACAACAATTAGTAAAGTATAAATGGAACATAAAGATTAGCTTTGCTCTAACAATTCATTCTCCATAGGACATATTAATGAAACAATTCCATTTACAATAACACCAAAAATTAAATAAAACACTTAGACCTGGGTGTAATAGTGTATGTCTATAATACCAGCATTTGGAAGTCAGAGGCAAACAATAAGACTCCATAAACAGATAAAAATAAGTAAATAAATCCTCATGAATAAATTTAATCAAGGAGGCAAAGACGTGTACCCTGAAAACTGACACCCACTGCTGCATGAAAGCACAAAGAAAGACTGTGAGGTGTCCCAGTGGGAAAGGCACTTGTTGCCAAGGCTGATGGCCTGAGTTCAGTTCCCAGGTACTGTATAATCAAAGGAGAGAACTAACTCCTGGAAGCTGTCCTCTGACCCCCCTCATTTGCTGTGGTACTCACACACACACACACACACACACACACACACACACACACACACACACACACACACCATAGAGTCACTGGTTTGGTCAGAGGCAGTCACTGAACAAATCTAACAACAATCTTTCAATCTGGCACACCACAGATTCAGATTTCAGTCCTGGTATAATTTCATTAGAGCCTAGGAATGTGGTATTTCTTCCTACGTCTGCCTATTACAAAACAATTGTAGATGGTGGATCAGGATACATCTCAAGAGGCCCATTCTCTAGCCCATGTCCTTAGCTCCCTAGTTTGTACTCAGGCCAGGTATTATTCCTAAGGAAAGCTAGTTATTTTTCTTGATCCCTTCTGACTTACCCTGGCCCCAGTTCATTATTAGAAACACAAGGAGTGGCTTTTTTCAGGGAATTAGATGTGTTCCCTATGTTGGCCCTTTTTATTCAGAGAAAGTATCTCATGAGACAAAGCACATGCAGACAGGAAAGTTGTTATTTTCTTCTAGGACTTTTCATTACACAAATGTCTTCTCTATAATCTAGGCATGGGAATAGATACCTGTGCTCTCAGAACTAGGTAGGAGAGGCAAGAACATTTGTCTTTGAAGTCATACAGGCCAGCCCAAGCTATGTAAGATCTTAAAAAACAATGTTCCAGGTACCAAATTCTCACAAAGCCTAAATCTCAGAAGTGACCACAAAGATTACTGTGATGTATAAGGCATCTCAAAGTTACCAAACCCAAAGGTATCTCAGAAACCAGTATAAAAGCCACTGCAATGACACAAGTAATAATTCCAAAACATTCCTTCAAGTATTTAGTTCTTATCAAATCAAAGTCTGTGCAAAAACATCTATAAAACTGAAGATCTGATGCAGGCCATACAATCAAGCCAAATATCAGACTTGATATTTTGGAAACTACAAATCAATATGCACAATCAAATGACCTTAGTGAACACTATTCCAACATAATGAGAAGGGGTGCGCATCTCTCAGGTGGATGCTTGTCTAGCCAGAGAAGACTAGGCATAGACTTCTCAAAAGTGGTTGACAACTAAAGCAAAGGTTCAGGCCTCTCACTGCCAAGGAGTGCAGGCACTGATCACCATCATTGTTCACACTCTTGCCAAGGCCTCTGAAACAGATGCTCCTTTGTGGTTGTCAAGTACATTAACAGTCAGCGTGTTGGATCTGCCCAGATGGAAAGGTAGGTGCACATGGTGAAGCTCTTCACTGTAGCCTTTGACAGCAGCTCTATTACAGTTCTCAAGCAGGCCTCCATTAAAGAAATCCTTGGCTCTGCAAGTATTCAGCTCATAGGTAGTCCTAGGAAGTCAGGATTTTCTTAGTCTTAAGACAGTAGTTAGCATTGTAGCTTTAGGGCCTGGGACCTGAGACCTTTGGCCACAGCTCTCTGAAATACTTCTAGTGACCAAGGCTTCAATTTCTCTTCCTTGGCTCTTTACAGCCTTCTATGCTTCTTTAGCCTTGATTCCTAACCTTTCTCTTCTTCCACATTTTGTCTCGTCCCTGCTCTAGCTGCTCCTTCAAACTGTTCAGCTGCCTGTTGTTGCCTTGGCTTCTTCCATAGGTGCTGCCATTAGGGAGGCAGCCATGGATGTTCTTTATTGGTTTTGCTGCTTCTATTGACATTGGCCTCAAACTCTATGGTTCTATCCCCTTTGCAGCTGTCAGTGCAGCCACAACTTGTTGCTTTTGCAGATCTGTCTGTGAATCATTCAACTCTGACTCTTCTTCAGCTTCTTCAGTTTCCAAATAGCTGGCTGCGTCACAGTTTTGCAGCTCATTCATTACCACTGCTGCCTCTGCCATTGATACTGCTCTGTTATCTCTGATACTTATTTCCTCCTATTACTAGCTCAGCCTGGTCTATTAAAAGTGGGCAAGAAAAGACTATACAAAAGAAGCCATTTATTGAGCCTAATGGTGCAACACTGGAGAGGCAGAGCAGGCAAGCACCTTCAGCAATATCACAAAATGAACTGACCTACCTCCTTACGTAGCAAGAAAAGATGTGTTTGCAAATAAAGGGGTGTTTGTACCAATCACAGCAGTATCTCTTTTTCATGAGGCACAGCAACACCTCTGCCAAGCCATCCCTCTTTGGTCTAGGTCAGTATTTCTCAAACTGTGGAGCGTGACCCCTTTCACAGAGATCACCTAAGACTATAGGAAAATACATTTACATTACAATTCATAACAGTAACAATGTTGGTTTTGAATTAGCAACAAAATATTATGGCTGGGGGTCACCACAATATGACAAACTGTATTAAAGGGTCACAGCACTAAGAGGGTTGAGAACCACTGCTCTAGATCAAAGTCCTTGTAGGTTTACCTAGAGTCCACTATGGATGTCCAGTACAAATTGAAACTGTCCTGGTGGTATTTTGCCTTCAGGAATCAACACAACCAGCTACCATCACAACTCAATTTCCTCAAGATGTCTTCAAAATGGCCATAAGAGCAATCCAGATTCTGCCTAACAGTTCCTTTGTTCAAGAGAGTCAGTGCATGTAGCTAGAAAGGATTCAACAGCTCCCAAATAGTTAGCAGAAGTGTCTGATCTCACCCCTATCATTGCTTTTTTTTATAAAAATAGAAACATCAGAAGGAATGCTGATATTAAGTGCTTAAAGAACTTATCAATAGGGTTACTAAAGATTGCTCAATGGGTAGAACCACTCTCTGCCAAGCCTGAAGACCTGAATTCTATCTCCAGATCCGTGTGGTAGAAGGAAAGAACGGTCTCTGCCAATTGTCCTCTGTCTCCATTGCACACAATGCAAATAAATAGATGTAAAATTTTTAGAAGAACTATCATTAATCCAAATACTGAATCAACATTATCTAATATCTGCCCAGGGTGGATCCCTCTCACCTGTTTATTCCCAACTCAGCCTATGAAATTAATCGAATTCAACAAAAGTCCCTCAAGAACTTCTGTGTATGCTTTCAAGCTCATCCCAAGCTGATAATGGAAAGACAGAAGAGACAAGGCTGTCAAACGACGGTGGAAGTAGAATGAGTTGGAGGAGGAGACCACAACACAGTAAATAATCACTTTCCAGCTGCAGCAACAAGACACCAGCAGCAAAGGGGGCGAACGAAACATCTGGCAGTGGAGCAGATCAGAATCAAAACAAGACCCCCACAAGCACACAGCAATCCAAGGGAAAGACTATGTCTTAGTTAGGTTTTTACTGCTGTGAAAAGACACCATGACCAATGTAAGTCTTAAAAGGACAACGTTTTTAATTGGGGCTGGCTTACAGGTCAGAGGTTCAATCCATTATCATCAAGGCGGAGAGCATGGCAGTGTCCAGGCAGGCATGGTGCAGGAGGAGCTAAGGGTTCTACATCTTCATCTGAAGGCTGCTAGTAGAAGACTGTCCTCCAGGCAGCTAGGGCTAGGGTATTAAAGCCTAGGACAACAGAGACACACATACTCCAACAAGGCCACACCTCCTAATAGTGCCACACTCTAGCTCAAGCATATACAAACCACCACATTCTACTCCCTGTCCCCCCATAGCCTTGTTCAAACATGAGTCTATAGGGGCTATATCTAGCCATAGCATAATTAAAAAGTACATTTTAGTCCAACTTCCAAAGTCTCTGTAGTCTATTGTAGTATGTTTAAGAGTCCAAATTTGAAAGTCTCTTCTGAGATTCATCCAATCACTTAACTGTAATCCTAGCTGGGCAAACTTCAACTCTGCATCTCCATGGCTGATGTCAAAGGACTCTTCAGATCTCCAACTCTGTTTTCATCTTTGTTGACTGCAACAAACTTCTTTTTCCTGGGTTGGTTCCACTCCCTGTTAGCAGCTTACCTCAGTAGATAGTCCATGGCTCTGGCATCTTGAAAATCTTGAGGTCTCCAAGGCAACTTCAATGTTACACCTTCTTATTTCAATGTCTTGGATCCACACATGATCTTCTGGGCTCTTCCAAAGGGCTAGCATCACTTCTCCAGCTCTGCCTTCTGTAGCATTCTTAAGTTTAGGTTGATCCACTCCACTGTTTCTACTGCTTGCTGGGGCTGGAACATGGCGCCCCTTGTTCTACTACATTATCACTAGCTTCCCCTTTTCCAACTCCTTCACTGCATAGTCTTGGCTGTCCAGGATCTTGCTTTGTAGATTGACCTTGAACTCAGAGATATGCTTGCCTTTGCCTCTTGGGATTAAAGCCTTGTTCTGCCAAGCCTGGACCTAAACTTTGCTGGGTGACCATGTCCCAAGGTCACCACTCCCTTAATTCAATTTAATATCCTTGAATAAGGATTCAGTTCCACTTCACTTCCTCTAGGAGACCATTTAATACTTGAACCATATATTTTACATTTTTCCTTTCTAAGCTTGCTATGCATGTTGAAAACAGTCTTCATGAGACTTAACCAGAGAACGAAGTCTGTGCTGTGCATTTCTGAGACTTCCTTTGTCAATGGAAGGTGGAAGAGGCTAAGTCCCTTCACCTTAGCCTCAGGCAGACTCTTCAGACAATGGCAAAAAGCAGCCACATTATTCATCAAAATTCTACAGAAACAGTTTCTAGGCTACATACTGAAGTTCTCCACTGAAACCTCTAGGGCTAGGTCTGCACAGTTCAAATCGCTCATAGCCACAAAGTCTTCCATACTACTAGGATGAAAAAACTTCCTACTAGGATGGCTCATTAAGCCCCACTTAAAGCATTTCACTGCTTTCCAAACCCCAAGTCCCCAAATTCCTCCAAACAAAAGCATGGTCAGGCCTATCACAGCAATACCTCCAGTCCCTGGTACCAACTTTTGTCTCAGTTAGGGTTTTACTGCTGTGAACAGACACACTGATGCAAGTCTTATAAAGAACAACATTTAATTGGGACTGGCTTACAGGTTCAGAGGTTCAGTCCATTATCATCAAGGTGGGAGCAGGGCAGCGTCCAGGCAGGCATGGTGCAGGAGGAGCTGAGAGGTCTACATCTTCATCTGAAGGCTGCTAGGAGAAGACTGTCCTCCAGGCAGCTAGGGCTAGGGTATTAAAGCCCACGACAATAGTGACAACACCTATTCCAACAAAGCCACACCTCCTAAGCATATACAAACCATCACAAGCTAGTTTCACCTAGTGCTGCTACAACAACTGGGTGTTCACAGAAACTCTAAAACCTGATGGAAAGTTAACTCAAATGTACTGTAGCTTTAAATGTAAAATGTTATTCTGCAAAACTTTTAGAAGTCCTAGGAGACATCCTGACACCAAAACAGGGGTGTGGGGTTCGTGGTGCAGAATTGATTAACTGGAGTTCATCAAATTTATTCAACAAAAGACTTTGTTGTAAAAACAAAACCATATACCAGAAGAAAATATCACAAGTTCTCTTTCCTGCAAAGGATTTGTATCAAAAAATGCAATAAACTACAATACGTTCATTTTTCAAAAAAACAGACACAAGGATTTAACAAATACATCACCAAACAGAGTGTGTAGCTGACAAGGAAGCCTCAGCACCACTCTGCATCTTGGAAATTCAAACCAGGATAAGTGGGAGGAGAGGGGAAAAAACTAACAGTACCACATACTAATAAGGGTGTGAGGTATCCAGAACTCATCTACTGAGATCCAGGCAAGAGGCAATACCTTGTAAGTTTGGCAAAGTTAAACACTGATATAGGACCCAACAACTCATATTTACCCAACATAATGCAAGCACATGCTCACAGAGAAATCACTACAGGAATGTTCATAGTTAATTGCTGATAGTTTTCAAAACCTGGAAAGCACCCAGATGTCCGTCAACCAGCAAAGGAATAAACACAGTGAGGTTCCGTCACTGACGGAATAAATCTTAGCAACAAAAAGCCATGCATACATGTAGCAGCATGTAAGTGTCTCTAGTGCATTCTGCCGAGGGAGAAGAGCCAGATTTCAAGGGTTACATGTTGTAAATCTTCCTGGATGTAACACTGTGGAATAGGCAAAGCTACAGGCAGTGCAGACAGATGAGCTGAACTCAAGGAGAAACCACCCCAAGTAACCTTCAGAGAGCAACTCTGTGGCAGTGGTTGTTATAAAATCTGGTTGTAGGTACATGACTGCATTTGTCATGGAACTGGGAAATGTAAAGGGACTATGTATTTTATCTCGATATATTTGACTTTTTTTTTTTTTTTTTTTTCTTTTTTTTTTTTGAGCTGGGGACCGAACCTTAGGGCCTTTTGCTAGGCAAGCGCTCTACCACTGAGCTAAATCCCCAACCCGATATATTTGACTTTTAAAGTACGAGTTATCAATACGAGTTAATAGGACTGATCTTACTGTAGAGTATGAAGCCAAGGGACAGTACTGAGTATTTACCCCGATTATCCCATGGGTGCAGCCCACTGCTACTGGTAATATCTTGGTACACATGCTCAGGTTCCTGCTACCTCTGCAAATGGAAATGAACACAAAAGCAGCATCTGAGGCTAACCACTCAGCAGTCAGACTCACATACATGCAAAGCTTCCATCCCAGTTCTAACGTTTCCTGGATTTCACAATCTAGTTTAGAACTAGAAAAAAGACAGAAGAGTAGTGGTGATAAAAATAATTGATCTTGCAGAGTAACCAACCCCACTTTGAGACCCAGTGTTCAGATTGAGATTATATACTTTTGTTTTTTTTCGCCCAGTTTTTATATTGTTTAAACAAGGATCTTTTTTTTTTTTTTTTTTTTTTTTTTAAGCCCTGACTTTTAAAAGGTCACACTGTGCAACATTTTTCTAAATCTTTGTCTGGTCTCACAACAAGGTAAGTTTCCTTAATGCTGCTACAAACCAGGTAAAAGGCATGCCGGGGTGAAAGTTAAATAAAAAGCTATCTCAAATAGCATTTTTAAAAGGCAAACATCAACCTTGTAAGTATTAAAAGCACGTTCTAAAATCCACTCTGATGACAGTTTAAGAAAGCCGCTTTTATGTGCTGGAAGCCTGGCTCTGCAAGGCCTTTTAAATGCCAGTGTTTACCTTAAAATGCAGGCAAGGACCAGAATCTGGCCTTGAAGAGGCGCCTTTTGACTGCACACAGTGAACCCAATCTTTAACCAATAAATTGTTCCACACCTTTGTCTCTGCCAAGAGAGGCAGAGGTCTGCTCTCACAAGAATGCACAAGCCCCTTTAGTCAGGTGGCTCTTTCCTCTGCACTTCTGCACCTCTGCATTTGTTGGTTTAGAGTCAAGAATGACAATGCACATCACTGGTGCTAGGGGGTTTGTGCTGTCATCTGTGCTACTGATTGTACTCTGCCTTAGATCAAAGCCCAGAGCTTCGAGAAAGACATGCAGACCACAAAGTGGCAAGTAGCATGCCATGTTTGACATAGCAAACAATAAATGACTTTCATCAGTCTGATTAAGAATGCTGTGTTTTCAATGCTAAGTCTGATGTCTGAAATGATAGAACTTTCTACATTCTCAAACAAGGAGCTTCAAATATGAAGGGAAAAACATAAAGAGAGCCCACATACCACAAGTTCTGAAATTCCTCCTGTTCAAAGAACTGCGGTTTAACCTGCTATTGTACAAAGCTCATTGTGAGGTTTAAACCAAACATGCTAACACACCACTGTTTTCTTAGTTAGAAACAATTTGTGGTGTATCTCTCCCAGACCAGACTGCATCGCCAGCCTTGGCTGTGTTCAACATTGATTTTTCCCTGTGAGCTTCAACTACAGGTGTTCTCCACAAGGAACAGCATCAGACAGAGCTGGACTGGAAGTATATCTTCACCTGGACTGTTATACTGTCAAATATGCCACCATCAGCACAAAGTCGCCTCTTGCTCAGAGCCTCCATTCCAAGGTGCAAACTGTATGATCTCACTCACTCTCTACAAAATTCTGCAAGATGACAATTACTTCATTCATTCTCTAAGTGAAGACTTGAGACCAAAAGGCTAAAAAACTTCCCTAAACCTACACACATCAAGAAAGTGGACCCAGTCTGGACTTGAACATCTCTTCTTCTTTTTCACTGTGTCCCCCTCCCTTCATTTTCTTTGTAGTACTAAAGATAGAAATTGGGGCCTTGCACATGCTAGATAAACATTTTACCACTAAGTTACACCATCTGCCCCGGTTTTTATCTTTGTATAACCCAAACTTTATTACATCAGGGCAGTACCCTAGGCAAACATATGCATTAACACATTGATAACCGTGGTCCCTAAATAGGCAAATAGCAAACTGAGAGAACAGTCAGTTGGCCCATCCTTCTGTCTCTGTCTCTCTCTGTCTCTCTTTGTGTGCACTGAGTGACAAAAGAGAAAAAAATATTCAAGAATCCCTGTTCAAATGGCAACCATGGAATGGTTCTGAACCTTGCAAGAGTGAAGTACAGTAACCAGGCTTGTATACTCATACTTTACAATAGAAGACACATTTTTTTTTTGTTTCTCTGAATGGGCCTGGCTGTCTTGGAACTTGCTCTGTAAACCAGGTTAGCCTGAAACTCAAGAGATCTACCTGGCTCTGCCTCTTAAATGCTGGTATTAAAGGTGTGTGTCACCACCGCCCAGCTGGGAGACACATTTTTTTTTTTTATTAACTTGAGTATTTCTTATTTACATTTCAAATGTTATTCCCTTTCCCGGTTTCTGGGCCAACATCCCCCTAACCCCTCCCCCCATTACCGCCCTGCCCCCAACAATCACGTTCACTGGGGGTTCAGTCTTAGCAGGACCCAGGGCTTCCCCTTCCACTGGTGCTCTTACTAGGCTATTAATTGCTACCTATGAGGTCAGAGTCCAGAGTCAGTCCATGTATAGTCTTTGGGTAGTGGCTTAGTCCCTGGAAGCTCTGGTTGCTTGTCATTGTTGTTCATATGGGGTCTCGAGCCCCTTCAAGCTCTTCACATTTTAAAGGTTATTATTGAACTTATTAGGAATCTAAAATTCTCTTCCCTCCAAATTTTTAAAAATTTTTATCATTAATGTATGTGGTGTATGTGACATGCATGTGGAGGTCAGAGGACCTTTGGGAGTTGTTCCTCCTTTCCCACCCTTACATGGGTTCTGGGGATTGAACTCAAATGGTCAGCTTCGCACAGCAAGTACTTTCCCTACTGACCCATCTTGCTAGCTGTGTGTGTGTGTGTGTGTGTGTGTGTGTGTAGTGTGTAGTGTATGGCAGAACAATCAATTTCCAGGCCTCACCTTGAAGCCTCTACATCCAATAAGATGTACACTTAAGGAGTCCACACACCTGGGACCTCTACACCCACAGCCTATATATTTGAATGCACACAGTTGAGGCTCACATACCTTGAGGTCTACATATCTGGAGTATACACTGTTGGGACCCATATACTTCAAGGTAGCAGGCTTCACATATCTGAAGTTACACACCAGAAGTACACACATCTTGGGTCCACATCTTAGGGTCTATATACCCAGGCCCTACACATCTGGAGTTCACACGTTTGGGATCCATATACTTGAAGTGCTTATACTAGTAGTCCTGGTATTCACATCCCTGGGAACTATACATTTGGAGTCTTCGAACCCGAGGCCCACAATCCCAATGTCCATAACCCTGGAATCTATATACCTGGAGCCTTCATAGACTGCTCTTTCTAAGCACATACCTTCAGTCCTCTCTCCTATTCAACCACGTCTTCTTAAGTCTTAGGGCTGTTTCTCTACCTGTATACCTTGGGGTTCTTTCCAGGTGCTTCCCCACCCCCTTTTTTGCCAAGTCTTGATCTTTGTTGATTCCTATGGCCATTATTCCTCCAAATCTTCTGACACTAAAACCTGGCCTCCAAATCTAGCCAGTGGATTTCAAATTTAAAAAGTATTTCAAGGCAATCACAAAAGGGCACTGCACAACTGAGGCACCTACCCAGAGGCACTTAAATATAGATAAAGATGGTCCTTAAACCCAAAGCTGCTGTTCTTGAGTATCAACACAATTTCTTTAACTCATTTTAAGAATAAAGGAATAGTGACAGCTTTTATAACAAGATCTAGTATTGTGGAAATATAACCTATCAGAAAGATCAGTTAATACTGCCAAGAAACTACCCAGACAAAAGACATGGATTTTTCTCTGTGGAAAGTCCTTAAGGATTCAAAGTAGTAGTACAAACAAATATTGTATGAAATAAAGAGACATTCACAACTTTACTTTTGTTTTTTCAAAAAAGGTATTTACTTCAAAGTTCTTCGTTTATGGAACAGGTATATAAACTACAGAATAGCAGCTTAGTGGCCTCATTTTTAGTACTTATCTGTGAATGCATAAATACTGAGCTCATGGACTGATATCTTACTTGAAAGTTTAAGTAATGATACATTTCATATGTGATGATAACCAAACCACCATTAAGCTGTCTTTTCTTTATGTGCTTATGTGCAACCATTTTCACTTACCTGGACAAAGTGAGTAACATGGCCCCACTAGAAATAGGGAGGGGCAAACCTGCAGATTCACTAGGAAGTATGTGGTGGGATTCTTCAAACTTGACTCCAATCTCTCCTGCCTATGTACATGCATAGTACCAACCACAAAAGCCTTATGGACTGTGGCTAGATTGTCTCACCTCCCACACATTCCTATAAATAATCCCAATAAAACTCATCAGTTCACCAAGTTATTCTTTTATCCTTTCTTTGGTTTACTGTCAGTTGAGGTAGACAGATGAATGGTCATGTCTCCCAAGGAACACAACACCACAATAGGGTTGGTATGGTGAGCTCCTGTGCATCCTGTCCTGCTTTCCAATTAGGACCAAACAGAGAAAACCAATCATGTCTATCTCTAGACTAGAAGTGAGGCACCAAGGGACACAGAATTCATTTTAAAAGTCCCAAAGAAAACCCCAAAACACTATGTAGGGTGAGTGTGGAGAGCTAAAACAAGACTAGAAAATGCTGAAAGCCTTGCTCTCAAATAGTCAATAGCCCCAACCTGAGGAGCCTGAGAACTCATATCAATAACCTATTGCTTTAGAGCACATCACTCAATGCATATGTCCAGCTTTCAACAGGAAAAGACACTGCATGTAGGAAGGCAAGAAAATACACTATCTTAAGCCAGAAGGCAGCAGCAGACAAAATCATGGCAGAGTCTGAAGTTAACGAAGAGGAGATTTAAACTGTGGTTAATGAGAGTGGCTACTATGGTTAGGATGTTGTCTGTTCTCCAATGGTTATGTTAAAGGCTTGGTCTTCGTTGTGGCAGTGATGACATCCTGGGAAGTCGTCAGGCCATTGGAGCATCCTCTCAGGAAAAGTAAGGGAAGAGTTATGGTCAAAGAAAAAGGACCCAAAGTTAGTTCTTTTGTTACGAAAAGCCTGAGATAGGCTCTGATTCACAAGGCTTCTAGTCAAGACACACAGACTCTTCCCGCCTCAGAAACTCTTACCACTGCACAGCATCCAGTATGAGGCTCTCTCCAGAGTCAAGCTGGTACCGGCATCGTGTCTTGACCATCAAGTTCAATAGTACTTTTGTTTTTACTTTATAAAGTAGCATACCCTGCTCCAGTGAAACAAGTCAGTCATATGCAATGGCAGATGGTAACTATGAGCATAAAAAAGGAAACAAAGCAGGATAAAAAGGAAACACAAGCTGGAAATACTATAACAGAAGTGAGAATGACCTTGGATGGTCCATCAGAAGAAGGAGCACAGGGGTTGGGGATTTGGCTCAGTGGTAGAGTGCTTGCCTAGGAAGCACAAGGTCCTGGGTTCGGGTCCCCAGCCCTGAAAAAAAAAAAAAAGAAAAAAAAAAAAAAAAAAAAAAAAGAAGAAGGAGCACATCCAGTTAAAATCTGTGGGCCAAAGGTTTGTCAGCACCTCTCACTAGAGGGCTAGTACATACAGAACCACCACAGCACCAGAAACTAGAGGAATTCTAACCATAATACAATCTCCTAACTAATACGCCAGGCATGGTAGATTAAATCAAAACTTCACCACATGGGGGACTAAAGCAGAAAGAACAAAGTAAGCCTAGCATAATATTGAAAGCTTATCTCAATGTCAAGACAAAAGCAGGAAACAAGTGTTAAGAGAGATGCAGAAGCACTGAAGCCTCAGACTTGGCTTGTGAGAACTTGTGAGAGAGCCTTGTGAGAACTAAATGACTGCTGCAAAAACCAGTCACACACACTGATCAGTGATTTCATTTACACACAAGTGCATTAAACATGTGTTCACAGCAATACTCATGTGTGTCAACATATGACCACAATCGATTGTACAGCAGCATTCTGTCAAAAAAAACCCCAATGCACTGATATATGCTATGATATCAAAGGACCTGAAAAACGCCACATAAAAGAAGCCAAACACCAAAGATTAAAACAGACACAGAAGGAACACCCATTCAGAGCCTGCCCCACATGTGGCCCATACATATACAGCCACCCAATTAGACAAGATGGATGAAGCAAAGAAGTGCAGGCCGACAGGAGCCAGATGTAGATCTCTCCTGAGAGACACAGCCAGAATACAGCAAATACAGAGGCGAATGCCAGCAGCAAACCACTGAACTGAGAATAGAACCCCTGTTGAAGGAATCAGAGAAAGAACTGGAAGAGCTTGAAGGGGTTCGAGACCCCATATGAACAACAATGACAAGCAACCAGAGCTTCCAGGGACTAAGCCACTACCTAAAGACTACACATGGACTGACCCTGGACTCTGACCTCATAGGTAGCAATGAATATCCTAGTAAGAGCACCAGTGGAAGGGGAAGCCCTTGGTCCTGCCAAGACTGAACCCCAGTGAACGTGATTGTTGGGGGAGGGGCAATGGGGGAGGATGGGGAGGGAACACCCATAAAGAAGGGGAAGGGGAGGGATTAGGGGGATGTTTGCCCAGAAACCGGGAAAGGGAATAACATTTGAAATGTAAATAAGAAATACTCAAGTTAATAAAAAAAAAAGGTTATGTATTGTATAGGTGCGTCCAAGTCTATGGACACAGAATAAACTTGGCAGCTGCTAGGGGTTGGGGTGGGGCAGACTGTAACAGGGATATAGGATTTATCTCCACTGTGCAGTACAGGAATGTCTTAAAACTAGAGAAGCCAGCATGACAGCAATGTAGACATATCAAATGCCACCAAGATATTCACTCTATGATGATCGGTGTTGTTCTACATGGCTGCTACCTTAAGGGATTTCATTTAAAAACTGATGGAAAAGACGGTGCACACCTGAGTTCCTTGCAATCAGGAAGTACCCAGGAGGACTAATCTATCCTAGGCCAGCGTAGGCTACACAAGTTACAGACCGCCCAGGGACACTAACAGAACAGTGTTTTTTAACAAATGAAAAGCTCAGGAAACTGCTACCAAAGGTCTGACTTTTAAGAAATGTCCAGAGAAGCCATGCAGAGAAAAAGGAAATGATTTAGGACAGAAACTCAGAACTAGTCTGTTTTCCCACTTTCCTTTGTTCAATGAAAAGAAGTGATTATTGGGTGATTACACATTAGGATAAGGGAACTGAGGGACAATATGTTATAACTCACATATTTTAAGAGCTGGGTAAAATGACTGGCAATCCTTTTACCATTACCTGGCTAGCACCTGCCATAGGTCAAGACACAGTACCATGTTACTGGACTCAAAAGAAACTTTAAAAACATATTTTGAAAATCAAACAACTAGTCTTCAAAGTTTGTAGGATGCAGCAAATCTTTACGGCCAACCTATTTTGGATAGCAAAACATCATGACTTGGATAAGGTGAGGAATTTTTAAATGGGACTTTTTATAACTTTATAAAGTTGGAGAGAAAGACCTCAAAACAGAATTAGTAGGCACTGCACAAAGCAATTCACATACAGTATCATGTTTTAACTTCATCACAATCCTAAATTGTGGTACCAAAATCCCTATTTTGATTGAATTTCTTCATGTTCAAAGTAACAGAAAACTAGACTCACAATAAATGAAGTAGGTTAAAAGAAAAAACCAAGAGCTGGGCTAGCTCCAGGGCTCAAACTGCATCACCCATCTTGGACTGTGTCCAAATCCGTGTTCTGCCATTTCCTGTATAATCTTCCTTCCAAGGCTCACCTGGCAGCTCCGCCCCTTCAGCTCTTACCCCAGATGCTAATGGAGCAGATGCAGCCGCAGTTTCCAGTCTTTTCTTGTTCTCACATTCAGTAGAAGAACTAAATTATCCAATGCTCCCCTCCCCCAAATAAAAACCCACTTGAGTTCTTGTGACTAGTCAGCTAGGCCAGGTCCCCCAGCTCCCACCTTACGATATTATGATGGTGGTTCATCATAGGACCAGAGCTTCCAACTAGTTTTAGATTGGCCAACATGTTCAGTCACAGAATAATGTCCTGGGCTACTGTTGGGGTAATTAATAGATGTCCCAATGACAGGATGCAGCAAGGCCCCCTTGAAAACAACATAAAGCAAGCTGCTAAAATTCAGACATCCAGAAAGTAAGTGTAGATTTAAATTCAGGTCTAGCTAAAGGTATCCAAAAACTTTTCCCTCTTAAACTTCAAATAAAAACCAGTCTTAAGACAGCAAAATGGTGGACTTAACTGCTCTCCTAAATATATCACTCACTAAAACATAAGCTAAGATTATACTATGTCTAGAAAGCACCTGAACCACCACGTGAAAATTCAGAACTTAAAACTCATTGTGAATTTGACTTTTAAAACAGTTGGCCTGCTTTTAATCTGCTTTTACAAGCTTCAAGTAGTAAGAGCCAATTCATAAAGTTCATTGCCAAGAAAAAAAAAATCTGTAACTTTTAAGTGAGTTTAAAATTATATTGTTCCAGAGACTTATCGTGTATAACAGATTTAAATCGACTTTTGGGCCTTTTTAGTGACAGAAAACCAATCTCACAGCTCAGTAACTTCTGCAGACTTTACTTTATGGAGGACCTTGCATTCTTGTGTTTTCTTTGCACTTCCAGGTGAATTGTATACAATTAAGATGCAGCAAAGTCACTGTCACTACAGGCAGAAGAAAATCAATACACTATTTCTGCTTGGCACCAAGAAGTGGGAGACTTTTAAAGGACCCCAGGGGTTCAAGCCTGGTTCATCGGACAGCGCGGGGGTGCATATTTAGAGGGGTAGGAGATGGCACAGAGTGCAGAAGAGCTAGGTACCCTGGAAGGTCAGTAGCCACAGGGGCAGCTCTCTCCACCCTCACCTTCAGAGAAGCCTTGCCTAGAGCTAGGAAGACCACTGGAAGGGGCGAACGTGAAAAGGCTTTCACCCGGCAACACAGAACAGGCCACGATTACCGGGAGCCATGGCAACCATCATGAGGATCTGTAGGAGGTCGAATGGCGACGCCACAGAACAGTCGAAGGGGCAGCTATCAAATCTTCCGACTGAGGGGACGACTGAAAGCCCACTACAAACAGCCGCACGGGTCAGCGCATCCTCGGGTCACACAAACTGGCCAGGGCGCAGCGAAAAGACGCCAAACATCACACAGCCGAGGAAGAGGGGGAAGAGCCCGCGCACACCACACCACACACCCAGGGCCCGCGCCTCAAGACAGCGTAACCGCACCAGCGTCCAGACGCTGACGACAAGTGACAGGCGGAGCCATGACGTAAAGCGCGGGTGCAGCAAGCCGCTCGCCGCCGATGAAACTGAAGGGACGACTGCTCAGCCGAATGGGGGTTGGGGGTGGGGGACCGACGAGCATGCGCACTGAGGGTCAGGCGAAGCCGGCGCGCGTGCGCACTCCGAAGCACACCGGCCGCTAGTTGCCGTGGCAACGAGGAGCGGCTCTGAGGTGCTTCGGAGAGAAGAGGAAGGGCCAGTGTGAGTTTGTCCTGCAGCGCTGTCCGACAGAAAAAAAAGCTCTGGTTCATAGGGAGGGAGAGAGGGCCGAACGCGGGTAGTGTTGAGGCGGAAGGTGCGGGTCGCTGTGGGCGGTCCGCGGATCCTTCCTACACGGCACAAGGCTGTGATGTGGCGAGGGACCTCAAACCAAACTGGGAGAGTATTTTAAACTTAGATGCCGTCTCTCCAGTGCATTTCTATTGACGCATGTATTAATTGCCTTCTGATCACTGAAAGCAATCGGTGATTAAATGTCTTGTCGTCTAGTCCTGTGTTTTCCTACCTGGCACAACCTCCTAACCGTGTGCAAACTAATTACAGTCAGTTTGCTGTTGTGGCAGTTAGCGTCAGGCAGAGGTTTATTTCTCACCTATTGCCAGTCCAACGGGTCACCGTTATGTTTTCTCATACAGTTCGACTACATCTGGCATGTTTCGTTATTCTTTAAATCATACAATTTGCTAATGCTATGTGACTTTAGTGAGGCACAGTTTTAACGCTTTTTACCTTGACATTAGTCACAACGGCACAATACAAACCTGGTGAAATTGTAGACCAAAGAGCTACCTACTGGTTAACGATGATATGAATCTTGTTAAAAAAAAATAAACTATTTTTATGATGCATACTTGGTCATTGCCAAGTTAGAGGCATTTTGAATTTGGAAAATAATAAGTGACCTTTCAGTAGTTTACATGCCTTCCTCCAGCCAAGGTTACTGTAAGAAATACTGCATACAAACTTCTTTCATAGATCTCCATGCCAGCAATGAAAAGGAGCAAGAAGGTGAGCACACTGAAAACTGTCCTAGGCTTCCAAAGGATCTGAACAGCACCGGGCTCTCTTCTTCCCATCTCACACATGAGTTCCTGTGGGACTCATTTTCCTGTAATCTTTTCAAGTGTCTGCTGCAGTGCTAGGGGTTGAACCCAGGGCCTCATGTATGCCTGAAGGTGTATCAGCTGCTCTGTGAGCACCTTTCTGAAAGTTAGTCCCTCAATACTATTCCGTTAGGTTGCTTTTGAAAAGGTGCCTTTTCTCTCCACTGTAGAATATCATGGTCAGCATGGTCTGAAAACTAAAAAGGTCAATACCAAATACATCCCCCCATTTCTGAGGGAATTGGAGCAACAGTAACCATTTATGAGTATCTTGTGCAGAACACTCCCTTGTAAGCCCTTAAAGAGGTTTCCTTTTGTATAATAATCCTCAAATGTCAGCATTTTTGTGTTTTTTATAAAACTGAGCCGCAGATGCTTAAGTAACTTACCATAGGTGGGACTCAGTGTCTGCCACCTATGTGCTGGCCAGGTTGAAGGAGCCAGCGTGCACCATATACCCACTTCTTCATTGTTGCCCTTCTTGCCAAACACAAGCACAGCTGCTTTGGTGGGCATCTCTGCTCTTGCTCCTGCCGTCTAACACACACATTTCTCTCTTTAAGACTTGGGCTAAATGTTATCTTGAAGGATTGTTCATTTACTTTTAGTGTCTCATTTTGTTCTAAGACTTTGTTCTAAGACTCCATTTTTGCTGCTAGATTGTTCTTTATAGTGGAATTCTTTCTAGCACCATGGTAAGCTGTTTGAGGACAGGGATGAATTGGGTTATGACTGTGTAGATTGGACAGGGTGGCTCATGCTCTGTGGCTGGCATCACTGTTACCATTTTCATAGCCCGAGTAGATCCAGATGTTTACACACACTCTTGCTTTCTGTTTCAGCAGAAAAAAATGGAAGTTATTGTAATGGGATGCTAAAGATTGTTGAAGCCTCACCACGGTGTTTCCTGATACAGCATGTTAAAAAATAAGGTATCCCATCCTCCTCAGAACTGACACATGTTTGTATTTGTGCGGTGTAGTCTAACTGGACCTTCTACAGGTATAAAAATAGTTTACAAACCTTGTGTTCCTGGGAAACTGTGAGCAGAAGTGGAAAGTGCATGTGATAGGGGTAACAGACAGTCTCTGGGTGCTACCTGCATATGTCTCCTGCCTCAGGGACCTGGTCCTGTAGGAAATGTTTTAAGTTTTCAACAGAGATCTTTTACTTAAGAGCAAGATTTCCTTTTAGAGTTTGCCTGGAGTCTAATTTAGCTATAGCAAAGCAGTAGCATCTTATTTAATCACACACAGGTTTGAATTTATTGGTTTATAATTAAGGCTCCAGTAATTAAATGAAAAGGTTTTCCTTTATTTCCACTCTAGATGTTGGGCCTGGAGTTTGCTCTGATTAAATATTGCCCTGGCATTCCTTCCCACTGACTTGGTAATCTGCCATCAAGGAGCAACAAGGCCTGAGTTTTCTTCTAAATGATGTTACATGCTGTTCCACTAAATAAGCCCCCCCCCCTTTTTTTTTAGGATCGTTCATCTAAAAAAAGTAACTTAGCAGTCTCTGCAGTTGCCTTACAAGACCACATATTACGTGATCTTCAACTTGGACATCTCTCAGTAGCAGATCCTTGTAAGACGAAAGTGCAAAAGAAAGAGAACAAATCAAAATCTCTCAGAAGAGACTCAGCAGCCATGGTGGACACTGGACTTAGAAAGACTGCAGAGGGGCCTAAGGGGGAAGATCCAGAGAAGGAGTATGTTCTAGACCCCACACCCCCACCGTTAACTTTAGGTAAGCTAACCTGGTCTCTTTCCCTTTGGCTTAATGCTAATTAACCCAGTGTAACCTTGTCAGGCAGGATGAAGCAATGCTGTATTTGGGGTAAAAACAGAACCTTGACATTTTCATTTTATTGGCAGCCAAGTGCATTGTTAATAAGGCTTTAATGCCAACTCTGTCTGCCAAGTTTTTGTTTTTCACTTTGGAGGTAAAGTATTGGTGGAATTGCCCCTAAACAAGATGGCTGTCGGAAATACCCTTACTAAAACACACCTACAGGAGCAGGTGACTTGCTTTGTGAGTCCGAATTCCTGAGTGTATACATTGTGTCTGGTTTTATCACGTGCTCTGTGGCACTTTACCTACTGCCGAGCTTGATTAGTGCTTCTGTATTTTTAAGTCCTGCTGCCTTCCTTTGCATGTTTTTATTGACTTTGGGAGTCTCCCTCTATAGTCCGGGCTGGCCTTCTACTCTAAATCTCCCGGCCTCCACCTCTGGAGTGCCTGGACTGTAGGCTTTTGTCTGTATCTTTTTGTTTTGTAAATGTAGTTTCTATCTAGGAGAGCCTGGTTACATTGAATTGCAGACTCGCTCTGGGCCCGCCCTTCCTTCTGGCTGAGTGCCCGGCTCCAGTGAGGCTGCAGTGTCTCCAGCTGTGGGTAGGCCAGCTGTGATCCTCCTATCCTCAGCCTGAAACTCTCCTTGAATCCTTTACTTGAACTAATTGTCTTGATGTTCCTTATTCTTAGGGACTCCTTGCCAAAATTTTCACAGGCTCAGTTCTTTGTGGTGAAAAGCTTTGCCATCAGCTTGAATAACATTACAAATTTACTGCCTTCTCCATCTTAACTGGATTCCTGCTATACACTGCGGCCATAACTTTTTCTTTGAGCAAAAGTCACATTGTGCGGTTCAAGCTGCCTTAAACTCTGTCTTCCCATCACTGCTCCTACCATAGGCCGATGAGTATTGCAGAAATATAATTGTAAAATTTGTGGGAATCTATTTTTCTATATTTATAGTTTGGCACATAGAAGATCTCATCTTACCTTGGCAACTTTTGCATGTACTTGTTTTCTGTGAAATTAAATCTTTCCCCTTTCCCACTTGAAGGAAGCTCTTTACTTCCTGTCTTGGGTATATCTGAATGACTAGCAACTCTCATGTGTTGCTTGTGACAATGAGCCCTAAGGCTATAATAGTACTGCCACAGTCAATCCAATCACCAAGACAACTGCAGAGGGACAAAGGTTACATCACATACACAGCCTGGATACACTAGACAGGAATAGTGCACAGAACAGTGTGAGATTTCATTGTTTTGCTTAGTTTGAAAAAATAAAACTCGTATGAATTGGAATATGCCATTGATGATTTTCAGATGGTTGTTCACTCTGAATCATTGGAACCTCAGTAACTGCAACCACAGAAAAGGCAACGTGACTGCAGTTGATAATTAACTCAGCACTAATTCCCTGGTTCCCATCATTATACCAGCATATTAAGGCCAAGAGTTCTTTATTGCATTCTTATAATCTATTGTAAGTCTGAAATCATTTTATACTGAAAAGCTAGAAATAAAAGATTCCTAGATGACTGGGCATGGAAAATAGGTTTGCTTAGGGCTATTGTGTTGTAGTGTAGGTGACAGAGACAGGAGGTATCGGAAGGCCTGCACAGCAGAGAAAGGACACGCACTCATTGCTAGTTATCTGGTTTGCATCCCTTTTGTTCCTCTAGCTGCTGGTGTGAGGAGAAGAAAATTTTCACATTTGATTACAAGTACAGAATAGCCAGCCAAGAGTGACAAGCATCTTGAGAGAAAGCCTTGTCACTGATGTTCACCAAGAAAGCCATTTCTCAGCTCTGATTCTTGTGGAGTGGGGTGCTATTGCAGGATACATGTCTGTTCAGTTCAGAGTCTGGCCTTTGACCATAGGAGTCACTTCACCTACAATAATCGTAGACCCATCACTGTTCTAAGAATAAACAAAGACTGAGCTCATTGCCAACTGTGATAGGTATTTAACCAAGGCCCTGAGTCTGATGGCTCCAGGCTCAACTCAGCTTTTTTGTTTCCTCCTTTTCTGATGGTTTTAGTGTTGGTATATTTTACCAGAAGTATATCTAGTGAAGTGAGTTAAGCTTCCTTATATGTGAGTTTGGAAAATGCAAATGTTAACATAATTTTTGTTTGTATTTGTTTTCACACGTGGAGGCATGCCGTGTGCATGTGGAGGCCATATGCCGATCTTTGTACCAGATGCTGTCTGCCAAGATCTGTGTGGCTCTGAATTGCCCTCTCTGAAGGGAAGAAAGAGTTGATGGAAGATTAGGGATACCCTGTGGGAAGTGACTATGGTAGGCTTGAGCAGCTTCCAGCAGTGAAAGCTTCAGGAGAGAATTTCTCTTCCCCAAAGTGTTATAGCTCTATACAACACAGACAGACAGACAGACAGACAGACAGATACTCTCAGACTGTTTTTGTTTATTCCTTGTGGACAGGGTCTTATATACATTTTAGGGTGAGTTGGGGTCTAAAGGTAGGTACTTTTTATTAGCTTGGTCTAAGATGTTAAGGTTGTCTCATCTTCATGTGAAGGGACTAAGGGTGCTCCCCCTTACATGACTGTTTGGCACAGTTCTTTCTACTGGGTGTCATGGTCCCAAGTCCCAGGACAGAAACCTGGTCGGAAGTAGATGCAACTCCTACCATCCTCAGGTATGAGAGTACTGTGGTTTCTTAATCCACTCAACCTTACTAAGTTTTTGTCTGGTGACATGGTTCCACTTGCTCCACAGCTAGAGGTTAGTATCACTTATTTTTTTTTTTTTTTTTTTTTTGAGACAGAGTCTCTCAACTAGAATAAACCAGTTAATCTAGATTGGCTGGGCAGCAAATTCTAAGGATCTGTCTCTGTCTTGCCAGCACTAGGATCATAGGTATGGAGTACCACACCAGCCTTTTACATAGATGCATAGCCCTCTGCCATAGCCTCCCATTCCTGTAATATTTATTGTTCTCATTGAAGATCTTGCTCTAGGTTAATTTTCTTTAACGTAACTTTTACCATTGTTTAGCAGTTTACAGATTAGTGGTTCACACTTACAGTCCTACTAGCCCAGTGCCCAGGAATGTTGCAGTCTCTTTTTCAAAGTGAGTCTTCCCATGGGATATAAGGTCACGTTATGGGCACTCATAAACTTAATTAAGGAATGTATCCTTGGGTAGCACATGATTGATGTACACTTTGTAAGGGCCATGGTGAGAGCAGCAAGGCAGTGCTGCAGATTGACAGTTAAAGTAGGTGAGAAACATGAAGGAAAGTGGCCCAAACCAGGCAAAATCAAAAAACATTGTTGTTCTTCAACTTCTGTACAACTAAATGTCAGTCCTGCTTGCTTGAAAAATCACTTAGCATTCAGAATGACCACAGTCATCAATCATTATTGAGAACTTCAAGGGTCATCACTGTCCTCATCCCTTCATAGAAAAGCATCTTGCTGTGTGTTGTAGATTGTTTCTTTAAAAATGTTACTACATATGCTAACATTCATGAGCTGACATTGTGTCTTGTCTTTCCTGTAGCCCAGAAACTGGGCCTCTTGGCACTTCCCCCATTACCACTGTCATCAGATGAATGGGAGAAAGTGAAGCAGAGATCCCTTCTACAAGGGGACTCCATGCAGCCATGCCCAATATGTAAAGAAGAATTTGAGCTCCAACCCCAGGTACATAAGACAGAGCTTTAAACCAGCCAGGTGCTGCTTCCTAGTAATAGTAAATGAGCCACCCAGTTCCGCCTTCCTCGTGACTTTCAAATGAGAGACAGAGACAGAAGGATTGGGAGAGGGAGAATGTACCACTGACAGTGTCTACTTACTGGTGTGTCACCTAAAGTTCAAGTATGCCATTTGGATGAAAGAATGCTTTGAATATCTTCAAAAAAAGTATATGATAATCCTGATGTAGAGTGAAACCTTTGTTCACACATCTGCTAAAAGATAAGGGGTGGTTATCCTGGTTCGTAGAAAGCTCATGACCTGCTGCACAGACCCATTGCTGTGCCTGACTAAACTCTCAGCTCCAGTTGAGCCAATGTCATTCATGCTCTCAGAATTTGTGGAAAACTGATGGTTTTCCCGAAGGCTTTTGTCTAGTGTGTAGCCTTCGCTTCTATGTGGTAGCTGAGACAGCAGCTGAGAAGAGCCAGCTTACCCCCAGGCTTGAGTCCCAGCTGAGGACCCTAAGCTTGATGGGCTCTCCGACTGTTCAGACTGGAGATGCTTCATCATCAGCAAGGAAACTCCCAGTCATTACACTTCTGCTCTTTGGTAATGTAAAGTACAAAGATGCTAGAAGTACACTTTGATCTTCCTCTCCAAGAGGACCTCATCTTATGCAGGAGATGGATATTGGAAAGAGCCACAAAGCTGACATATGCAGGGCAGTTTATAATTTAGTGCTAGAACACAAGATCATTAAAGCTGCAGGGAATCTTTTCGCCTCATCAACCCTGGTCATTGTCCTGCATGTGTTTAAGCTGTATGAAGAATGAGCATGTAGCTATCTCAGGGCTGTGTACACATTTGAGTAAATGTCATTTTGTTTGGTTCCAGATACCAACACTGCTGTGTAAATAATATTGCACTTAATATTACCACACTAGATTCCTTAGTTCAAGAAAAGTTCCTGGGTTAGAGAGATAGTTCAGTGGTTAAGAGTACATACTGGCTGTTCTCCCAGGAGGCCCATATTTCATTCCCAGCACACACACAGTGGCTTACAACTCTAGTTCCAGGAGATCTTATGCCCTCTTCTGACCTCCCTGGGTATCAGGCATACAAGAGGTGCATAGACATACATGCAGGCAGAATACCCAATCACATGAATGAATGAATGAATGAATGAATGATTGATTGATTTCAAGATACTTTCAAGTAATCTCTTATCTCTGCAGTAGAAGACACTCTCTAAAGTGAGAACAGAACTCAGGTGATTCATAACAGGCCAACTCAGAAGTTATGGAAGAATGTAAATGTCCTCACTTGTCTAACAATCACCATAAACTGTTTGCCTATAATGAATAATATGGACATTTCAGAATATAATATTTTAATATTAGAATTATATAAGAATTATTTAGAGCAAATTGATATCTGTTTATAAAATTCTTTGAAAAATTATATTTAAAAGTGAATAACTAGGGCCAGAGAGATGGCTCAGCAGTTAAGACTGCTCTTCTAGAGGTCCTGAGTTCAATTCCTAAAAGTGAATAACTGAGTCCACAGATAATTTTAATACAGTAGTTTATTAAATTTAAGCTTATACTTGGCAGGAACAACAAAAAGGTTTTACTGGGTTGGAGCACTGGCTGCTTTTCGGGAGTATTAGGGTTCAATTCCTAGCACTCACATGGTGCTTACAACCACCTGTATCTCTAGTTCCAGGGGATCTGATGCCCTCTTCTGGCCTTTATGGACATTATATGGATGTGGTACACAGACAAACATGCAAGCAGAACACCCATGCATATAAATAAATAGTTTTTACAGGAACGGTTTTAGGTTTAAGGGCTGTATTCTAAAATTTCTTTCTTTAATCCCACTTTCGAGTACAGAGTGAGCAAAGCCATAGGGGATGGTGACTGAAACCATGAAGACATGCGTCTGTCCACTCACCTTCACAGCCCAGTATACCTCGCAGTGGCCAATGGTCTAAAATCCTTTCTCCTTATTGAATCTAAGCTAGTTTTGTTTTTGGTTTTTCCAGACCAAAACATCACTGTTGGGTGTGAAGTTTGAGTCTGAAGGGTGAAGTTTTCTTAGGAACACACTTGCTTTCAATTTCAAAAGAAAAATGTAGTTTGTGTCCATAATGTCTTGCTGTTTAAATGTAAGATTCTCAGAATTATGTCACAGTAAGCTGCAATTTTCAGTTTAGGAGTGTAATTTAGCTAAGCAAGGCCCTATAAGAGATGTTTGCCTATTTCTTAAACATCTTAAATAAGATGTTTGCTTATTCTCTTACCAAGACCACACTACATGGTCAGGTTCCTCCCTGCCCCACCCCATCTACCTAGCAGTGTCTCCTTGGCAATCCTTTCAGTAGCTCAATATCAAGCGTGATGTGGTTATGTGGTATTGGGGTCATTGTTTGTTAGATGACATGTTTATACTATATTAAACTTAACACTATGTAAGTGTAGAAGTGGTCAGTTGTCTGAATGCTACCTTTAAGTATTCAGACTGCTCTGCTAGAGGAAGAATTCCTAACCTAGGACTCCTTTTCTCTTCTGGTGGACAGGTACTGCTTTCCTGCTCACACGTGTTCCATAGGGTAAGTAGTCCCGTCCTAGGCCTAGCCTCCTTACCTCACTTATTAAAGAGCCATTGTTGATACATGAGCCCCATGTAGTTAGGAACATGGCTTTAGGTTAGACTGTACCTCATCCTGTTGTGAAAATCATGGATTTAGTGTGATGTAACCACGAATGTTATGTATATAGCACATTGCTACCTGCACATCACACATCAAAGCTGCTGAGCTTACTTCCTGCTGGCTGTCTGCACAGCAGTCGTATGCCTAGCATTTTACCTTTGTGCCACGTGACATTCAGAGGTTTTTGAAGTCTCTGCATGCATGGTCTGTGAGAAATCATATTTGGAACAGGTTTCATAAAGAAGGTGTTAACATTTAATGAAACTATTTCTTTAAATGAGACAGTCTCAATTATGAAAAAGAAAACACTGTATATTACATTAGAAGTAGAAATGTTGTTTATAAACAATTCCTTGTAAAGTTTTAAGTGAAATCCTTTTCTTCAGGCATGCCTTCAGGCTTTTGAAAAGTTCACAAATAGAAAAACCTGTCCTCTCTGTAGAAAGAACCAATATCAAACGAGAGTGATACACGACGGGGCTCGCCTGTTCAGAGTAAAGTGTGCCACCAGGTAAGAGGGGCCTCGGTGCCCTGCACAGGGGAGGGAGGCAGAGGTTTACAGCTCAGGATGTGATCACTAACCTAGAGGATCACCAGGCTGGGAGGAATACTGAAGTACTTGTTAAAATAGGGACTAAAGAGGTGGCTTGGTGGGTAAGAGGACCAACTCTTCTTTTAAAAGATCCAGATTCAATTCCTAGCACCTATATAATGTGGCTTTCAACTATCTGTTACTGTTTCCTGGGAATTGGATGCTTTGATCTTCATGAGTACCAGACACATGAATAGTATAGAAATACATGCAAGCAAAGCATTCGTAGACAAAATAAAATAGTTTAAAATTTTAAAGTAAGACTATAAGGTGGTCCTCATTTCTATATCTCTATTTTAGAATCCAAGCCTATTGGAGAGGGTACATCGTTAGAAAGTGGTATAGAAACCTGAGAAAAATGATCCCACCTACGGATGCCAAATTAAGGAGAAAGTTCTTTGAGGAAAAGGTGGGTGCATCTGTGAGCATCCAGGACTGGTAAAGCTACAGGCAGTGTAGCTGCAGCTCCCTACACTCTCAGAGCTCTTTGCTCAACTCAGTGGCCTCCAACTCCATGCATGAAATGATGACATTCAGACCAGCAAGGTTAAGTCAGCTATTTGTTTAAGTCAGGTACCATCTGATACAGCAAGACAAAATTGAGTTTTTTCAACTCTTAAAAGGCCCCAGTTAATGCCTGCAACATGAGTGAAAATGGAGACCTCATTGACATCTTCTGGTAGCTCACTGGGCCTTGTGAGGCCACCATATTACAGAAATAGACAACTCCTGTCTGTGCGTGCTCCTGCTCACTTACCACTATGATGTTTACCTGTAGGGTGTGGCCACTGCTTGTTTAACAGTTTTCTGTGTCTCCACTTATACAAAAAGGACTGGCAGGAATTAAAAGTAACCAGCCCCTAAATGGGGAACCTTTCTTATGCCTGCTCCAGCCTGGCAGGCCTAACTACCATGAGTAGATGCTATGGGCTCTTTCCTCACCTAAGGTATCGTATCACTGCTGGCCTAAGAATCAAAGAAATCATAAAGAAATACATCATAGGTACTGGAAATTTTATAGTTGTCAAAAACAATAATATCTTTTCCAAGTTAATTTTCATGTATCTTATTTTAGGTTTGTTAATATGTTGTGTTTATGGTAACACTGTGGTATCCCAACATGCCAGTCACAGGTCACTGAGATAAACTCCTCAGCCAGACATGGTCTCCATATCTGTAGTACTAACGCTTGGGTAGAAAGATTGCTTGAATCAGGAATTTGAGGCCAACTGGGCATCATAGCAAGACCCCATTGCATAAAAGAAGAGCAGCTTCTCGCAGCCACACTGTGCTATCATCACTTCCTGTAGAAGCATCATTGACACATTTAGTTTAGCTCTTTGTTCTTCCATGTAGAATGGTGACTGATAATGGACTTTTGTCTTAATCAGGGTTTGTATTCCTGCATAAACATCATGACCAAGAAGCAGGTTGGGGAGGAAAGGGTTTATTCAACTTACACTTCCATGTTGCTGTTTCTCACCAAAGGAAGTCAGGACTGGAACTCAAGCAGGGCAGGAAGCAGGAGCTGATGCAGAGGTCATGGAGGGATGCTGCTTACTGGCTGCTTCCCCTGGCTTGCTCATCTTGTTCTCTTATAGAACCCAAGACCACCAGCCCAGGGATGGCACCTCACACAATGGGCCCTCTCAATACTGATCAGTAATTGAGAAAATGCCTTGCAGCTGGATCTCATGGAAGCATTTCTTCAAGGAAGACTCTTTACTCTGTGATAACTCTAGCTTATGTAAAGTTTACACACAAAACCAGCCAGTGCAGCCTTTAATGAAATAGATAGCTCCTTTTTTCTCTGTTTTCCTAGTTATTGTCTTCATTAGGCACAAGACTGAGTGACCGTAGCCTTATACTTTCTGGTCCCATAATAGACTCATGTATCTCAGAGGAAGAAATGGAATATATACAACCTTGTGTGTAGCTTTGCCCTTACCTGAGTGAGACAACACATTTCAACTATGCTATAACAAAACTGATTATAAAGCAATATGGTGAGACTGCACCCAGATCTGAAGGGACACGGTCAAACAGCTCCTTGCACCCAAATCCCGTGGGAAGGAGAGCTAGAACTTCAGAGGGGCAGACACACCTGGGAAGCCAGAGGAGACTACTCTCTGCCCACATTTCTGACTCTAGAGGAAAACACCTAGCGCCATCTGGGTCCCAGGTGCACAGGGACCCGAGAAAAGGCAGGGCAGGCCCTTCTGGTTGCTGGCCTCACGGAGAGATTTAACCCACCCCTGAGGAACGACTTCAGGCTGGAGACCAGAGGTAAGACCAACTTTTCTGCTCCAAGTGACCTGACTGTTGGACTCAGGACACACAAAGGGAAAATACCTCTGGGACCGGACACTTCCGGTTTCAAGCTAGAGCCTGAACCTTGTTGATCCCAGCCCACACGTCCCTGCTCCCAAACCTCGTGGGTGGGAGTGTTCATCGCCCAGACAGGTGGGCACTCCTGAGACTGCAGGGCAGGAGAGACCGCCAGTACTGCCCACCTTTGCCCACATCCCTGACCCAAGAGGAAACTGTATAGGGCCTCTGGGAACAGGAAGACAGGGGCACTCAAGCTGCAGGTGCCCTGCAGTCCAGACTGTCCCCGGATCTGAAGAGACCAGCTCCCTGCACCCAAATCCCGTGGGAGGGAGAGCTAGACTTTCGGAGGGGCAGACACGCCTGGGAAGCCAGAGGACACTACTATCTGTACACATTTCTGACTCTAGAGGAAAACGCCAAGTGCTGTCTGGTTCCCCTGTGCACAGGGACCAGAGAGAAGGCTGGGCAGGCCCTTCTGGTTGCTGCCCTCATGGAGAGCTGAAACCCAGCACCAAGGAGCGACTTCAGCCAGAGACCAGAAGTAATACCAACTTTTCTGCTCCAGTTGACCTGCCTGGTGGACTCAGGACACACGCCCACAGGAACAGCAGAAAGCCAGTTGACAGGAACAACTACACGCCTGAAAGGAGAACACTCTGTTCCCATAACTGACTGAAAGAAAACAGGAAAACAGGTCTACAGCACTCCTGACACACAGGCCTATAGGACAGTCAAGCCACTGTCAGAAATAGGAAAACAAGGTAACACCAGAGGCAACCTGATGGCAAGAGGCAAGCACAGGAACCCAAGCAACAGAAACCAAGACTACATGGCATCATCGGAGCCCAATTCTCCCATCAAAGAAAACACGGACTATCCAAACACACCAGAAAAGCAAGATCTAGATTTAAAATCATATTTGATCATGTTGATGGAGGACTTCAAGAAAGATATAAAGAACTCCCTTAGAGAAATGCAGGAAAACACAAATAAACAAGCAGAAGCCTATAGAAAAGAAGCACAAAATTCCCTGAAAGAATTACAGGAAAGCACAAATAGGTGAAGGAATTAAAAATGGAAATAGAAGCAATAAAGAAAGCACAAAGGAAAGCAACCCTGGATACAGAAAACCAAAGGAAGAGACAAGGAGCTGTAGATACAAACATCACCAACAGAATACAAGAGATAAAAGAGAGAATCTCAGGAGCAGAAGATTCCATAGAAATCATCGACACAATTGTCAAAGATAATGTAAAACGGAAAAAGCTACTGGTCCAGAACATACAGGGAATCCAGGACACAATGAGAATATCAAACCTAAGGATAATAGGTATAGAAGACAGTGAAGACTCCCAGCTCAAAGGAACAGTAAATACCTTCAACAAAATCATAGAAGAAAACTTCCCTAACCTAGAGAAAGGAATGCCCATAAACATACAAGAAGCCTACAGAACTCCAAATAGATTGGACCAGAAAAGAAACTCCTCCTGTGACATAATAGTCAAAACACAAAATGCCCAAAAGAAAGAAAAAATATTAGAAGGAGTAAGGGAAAAAGGTCAAGTAACATATAAAGGCAGACCTATCAGAATTGCACCAGACTTCTCACCAGAGACTGTGAAATCCAGAAAATCCTGGACAGATGTCATACAGACCCTAAGAGAACACAAATGCCAGCCCAGGTTACTGTATCCTGCAAAACTCTCAATTAACATAGATGGAGAAACCAAGATATTCCATGACAAAATCAAATTTACACAATATCTTTCTACAAATCCAGCCCTAAAAAGGATAATAAATGGTAAAGCCCAACACAAGGAGGCAAGCTATACCCTAGAAAAAGCAAGAAACTAATCATTTTGCAAAAAAACAAAGAGAAGACAAGCACACAAACATAATCTCACCTCCAAATACGAAGATAACAGGAAGCAACAATCACTACTCGTTAATATCTCTGAACATCAATGGACTCAATTCTCGAATAAAAAGACACAGATTAATGAACTGGATATGCAACGAGGACCCTGCATTCTGCTGCCTACAGGAAACACACCTCAGAGACAAAGACAGACACTACCTCAGAGTAAAAGGCTGGAAAACAACTTTCCAAGCAAATAGTCTGAAGAAACAAGCTGGAGTAGCCATTCTAATATCAAATAAAATCGATTTTCAACCAAAAGTCATCAAAAAAGATAAGGAAGGACACTTCATGTTCATCAAAGGAAAAATCCACCAAGATGAACTCTCAATCCTAAATATCTATACTTCAAATACAAGGGCACCTACATATATAAAAGAAACCTTACTAAAGCTCAAAGCACACATTGCACCTCACACAATAATAGGAGATTTCAACACCCCACTCTCATCACTGGACAGATCATGGAAACAGAAATTAAACAGAGACATAGACAGACTAACAGAAGTTATGAACCAAATGGACTTAAGAGATATTTATAGAACATTCTATCCTAAAACAAAAGGATATACCTTCTTTTCACCACCTCATGGTACTTTCTCCAAAACTGACCATATAATTGGTCTTAAAACAGGCCTCAACAGATACAAAAAGATAGAAATAAACCCATGCATCCTATCAGACCACCACGGGCTAAAGCTGGTCTTCAATAACCATAAGGGAAGAACGCCCATATATACATGCAAGTTGAACAATGCTCTACTCAATGATAACCAGGTCAAGGAAGAAATAAAGAAATTAAAGACTTCTTAGAATTTAATGAAAATGAAGGTGCAATATACCCAAACTTATAGGACACAGTGAAAGCTGTGGTAAGAGGAAAACTCATAGCTCTGAGTGCCTGCAGAAAGAAACAGGAGAGAGCATATATCAGCAGCTTGACAGCACACCTAAAAGCTCTAGAACAAAAAGAAGCAAATACACCCAGGAGGAGTAGAAGGCAGGAAATAATCACACAGAGCTGAAATCAACCAAGTAGAAACAAAAAGGACTATGCAAAGAATCAACAGAACCAAAAGCTGGTTCTTTGAGAAAATCAACAAGATAGGTAAACCTTTAGCCAGACTAACCAAAGGACACAGTGAGTGTGTCCAAATTATCAAAATCAGAAATGGAAAAGGAGACATAACAACAGAATCAGAGGAAATTAAAAAAATCATCAGATCCTACTACAAAAGCCTATATTCAACAAAACTTGAAAATCTGGAGGAAATGTACAATTTACTAGACAGATACCAGGTAGAGAATTTAAATCAGGAACACATAAACCATTTAAACAGCCCCATAACACCTAAAGAAATAGAAGCAGTCATTAAAATTCTCCCAACCAAAAACAGCCCAGGTCCAGATGGGTTCAGTGCATAATTCTATCAGACCTTCATAGAAGACCTCATACCAATACTATCCAAACTACTCCACAAAATTGAAACAGATGAAAGTCTACCGAATTCCTTCTATGAAGTCACAATTACTCTTATACCTAAAGCACACAAAGACCCAACAAAGAAAGAGAAATTCAGACCACTTTCCCTTATGCATATCGATGCAAAAATACTCAATAAAATTCTTGCAAACCGAATTCAAGAGCACATCAAAACAATCATCCATCATGTTCAAGTAGGCTTCATCCCAGGTATGCAGGGATGGCTTAATATACGGAAAACCATCAACGTAATCCACTATATGAACAAACTGAAAGAACAAAACCACATGATCATTTCATTAGATGCTTAGAAGGCATTTAACAAAATTCAACACCCCTTCATGATAAAGGTCCTGGAAAGAACAGGAATTCAAGGCCCATAGCTAAACATAGTAAAGGCCATATACAGCAAACTAGTAGTTAATATTAAACTAAATGGAGAGAAACATGAGGCAATCCCACTAAAATCAGGGACTAGACAAGGCTGCACACTCCCTCCCTACTTATTCAATACAGTTCTTGAAGTTCTAGCCAGAGCAATCAGACAACAAAAGAAGATCAATGGGATACAGATCGGAAAAGAAGAAGTCAAAATATCACTATTTGCAGATGATATGATAGTATATTTAAGTGATCCCAAATGTTCCACCAGAGAACTACTAAAGCTGATAAACAACTTCAGCAAAGTGACTAGGTATAAAATTAACACAAATAAATCAGTAGCCTTCCTCTACACAAAAGAGAAACAAGCCGAGAAAGAAATTAGGGAAACGACACCCTGTTCTGGTCTCCATCCACACCCCTTTTACCACCCCCCTCAACAATCGAATACACTGGAGGTCCAACCTTGGCAGTAACAAGGGCTTCCCTTCCCCTGGTACCCCAACAAGGCTATTCACTGCTACATATGCACTTGGAGTCCAGGGTCAGTCCAAGTATAGTCTTTGGATAGTGGCTTAGTCCCTGGAAGCTCTGGTTGGTTGGCATTGTTGTTCATACAGGGTCTCAAGCCCCTTGAACTCTTTCAGTCCTTTCTCTGATTCCTTCAACGGAGGGCCCGTTCTCAGTTGAGTGGTTTGTGGCTGGCATTTGCCTATGTATTTGCTGTATTCTGGGTGTGTCTCTCAGGAGAGATCTACATCCAGTTCCTGTCAGCCTGCACTTCTTTGCTTCATCCATCTTATCTAGTTTGGTCACTGTATATGTATGGGCCACATGTAGGGCAGGCTCTGAATGGGTGTTCCTTCAGCCTCTGTTCTAAACTTTGCCTCCCTATTCCCTGCCAAGGGTATTCTTGTTCCCCTTTTAAAGAAGGAGTGAAGCATCCGCATTATGGTCATCCTTCTTGAGTTTCATGTGTTCTGTACATCTAGGGTAATTTGAGCATTTGGGCTAATATTCACTTATCAGTGAGTGCATACCATGTGTGTTTTTGTGTGATTGGGTTACCTCACTCAGGATGACATTTTCCAGTTCCATCCATTTGCCTATTAATTTCATAAAGTCATTGTTTTCAATAGCTGAGTAGTATTCCATTGTGTAGATGTGCCACATTTTCTATATCCATTCCTCTGTTGAAGGGCATCTGGGTTCTTTCCAGCTTCTGGCTATTATAAATAAGGCTGCTATGAACATAGTGGAGTATGTGTCTTTGTTGTATGTTGGAGCATCTTTTGGGTATATGCCCAAGAGAGGTATAGCTGAGTCCTCAGGTAGTGCAATGTCCAATTTTCTGAGGAACCCCCAGACTGATTTCCAGAATGATTGTACCAGTCTGCAATCCCACCAACAATGGAGGAGTGTTCCTCTTTCTCTACATCCTTGCCAGCATCTGCTGTCACCGGAGTTTTTGATCTTAGCTATTCTGACTGGTGTGAGGTGGAATCTCAGGGTTGTTTTGATTTGCAATTCTCTTATGACTAAAAGATGTTGAACATTTCTTTAGGTGCTTCTCAGCCATTTGGCATTCCTCAGCTGTGAATTCTTTGTTTAGCTCTGAACCCCATTTTTAATAGGGTTATTTGTCTCCCTGCCATCTAACTTCGTGAGTTCTTTGTATATTTTGGATATGAGCCCTCTATAAGTTGTAGGATTGGTAAAGATTTTTTCCCAATCCGTTGGTTGCCGTTTTGTCCTAACAACAGTGTCCTTTGCCTTACAGAAGCTTTGCAGTTTTATGAGATCCCATTTGTCGATTCTTGATCTTAGAGCATAAGCCATTGGTGTTTTGTTCAGGAAATTTTCTCCAGTGCCCATGTGTTCGAGATGCTTCCCCACTTTTTCTTCTATTAGTTTGAATGTATCTGGTTTGATGTGGAGGTCCTTGACCACTTGGACTTAAGCTTTTTACAGGGTGATAAGCATGGATCGATCTGCATTCTTCTACATACTGACCTCCAGTTGAACCAGCACCATTTGCTGAAAATGCTATCTTTTTTTCCATTGGATGGTTTTGGCTCCTTTGTCAAAAAATCAATTGACCATAGGCGTGTGGGTTCATTTCTGGGTCTTCAATTCTATTCCACTGGTCTATCTGTCTGTCTCTGTACCAATACCATGCAGTTTTTATCACTATTGCTCTGTAATACTGCTTGAGTTCAGGGATAGTGATTCCCCTGAAAGTCCTTTTATGTTGAGGACAGTTTTAGCTATCCTGGGTTTTTTGTTATTCCAGATGAATTTGCAAATTGTTCTGTCTAACTCTCTGAAGAATTGGATTGGTATTTTGATGGGGATTGCATTGAATCTATAGATTGCTTTTGGTAAAGTGGCCATTTTTACTATATTAATCCTGCCAATCCATGAGCAGGGGAGATCTTTCCATCTTCTGAGGTCTTCTTCAATTTCTTTCTTCAGAGGCTTGAAGTTCTTATCATACAGATCTTTTACTTGCTTGGTTAAAGTCACAGCAAGGAACTTTATATTATTTGGGACCATTATGAAGGGTGTCGTTTCCCTAATTTCTTTCTCGGCTTGTTTCTCTTTTGTGTAGAGGAAGGCTACTGATTTATTTGTGTTAATTTTATACCTAGTCACTTTGCTGAAGTTGTTTATCAGCTTTAGTAGTTCTCTGGTGGAACATTTGGGATCACTTAAATATACTATCATATCATCTGCAAATAGTGATATTTTGACTTCTTCTTTTCCGATCTGTATCCCATTGATCTTCTTTTGTTGTCTGATTGCTCTGGCTAGAAGTTCAAGAACTGTATTGAATAAGTAGGGAGGGAGTGTGCAGCCTTGTCTAGTCCCTGATTTTAGTGGGATTGCCTCATGTTTCTCTCCATTTAGTTTAATATTAACTACTAGTTTGCTGTATATGGCCTTTACTATGTTTAGCTATGGGCCTTGAATTCCTGTTCTTTCCAGGACCTTTATCATGAAGGGGTGTTGAATTTTGTTAAATGCCTTCTAAGCATCTAATGAAATGATCATGTGGTTTTGTTCTTTCAGTTTGTTTATATAATGGATCACGTTGATGGTTTTCCGTATATTAAGCCATCCCTGCATGCCTGGGATGAAGCCTACTTGATCATGGTGGATGATTGTTTTGATGTGCTCTTGAATTCGGTTTGCAAGAATTTTATTGAGTATTTTTGCATCGATATGCATAAGGGAAAGTGGTCTGAATTTCTCTTTCTTTGTTGGGTCTTTGTGTGCTTTAGGTATAAGAGTAATTGTGACTTCATAGAAGGAATTCGGTAGACTTTCATCTGTTTCAATTTTGTGGAGTAGTTTGGATAGTATTGGTATGAGGTCTTCTATGAAGGTCTGATAGAATTATGCACTGAACCCATCTGGACCTGGGCTGTTTTTGGTTGGGAGAATTTTAATGACTGCTTCTATTTCTTTAGGTGTTATGGGGCTGTTTAAATGGTTTATGTGTTCCTGATTTAAATTCTCTACCTGGTATCTGTCTAGTAAATTGTACATTTCCTCCAGATTTTCAAGTTTTGTTGAATATAGGCTTTTGTAGTAGGATCTGATGATTTTTTTAATTTCCTCTGATTCTGTTGTTATGTCTCCTTTTCCATTTCTGATTTTGATAATTTGGACACACTCACTGTGTCCTTTGGTTAGTCTGGCTAAAGGTTTACCTATCTTGTTGATTTTCTCAAAGAACCAGCTTTTGGTTCTGCTGATTCTTTGCATAGTCCTTTTTGTTTCTACTTGGTTGATTTCAGCCTGTGTGATTATTTCCTGCCTTCTACCCTCCTGGGTGTATTTGCTTCTTTTTGTTCTAGAGCTTTTAGGTGTGCTGTCAAGCTGCTGATATATGCTCTCTCCTGTTTCTTTCTGCAGGCACTCAGAGCTATGAGTTTTCCTCTTACCACAGCTTTCACTGTGTCCTATAAGTTTGGGTATATTGCACCTTCATTTTCATTAAATTCTAAGAAGTCTTTAATTTCTTTCTTTATTTCTTCCTTGACCTGGTTATCATTGAGTAGAGCATTGTTCAACTTGCATGTATATATGGGCGTTCTTCCCTTATGGTTATTGAAGACCAGCTTTAGCCCGTGGTGGTCTGATAGGATGCATGGGTTTATTTCTATCTTTTTGTATCTGTTGAGGCCTGTTTTAAGACCAATTATATGGTCAGTTTTGGAGAAAGTACCATGAGGATAGAATGTTCTATAAATATCAGTGAAGCCAATTTGGTTCATGACTTCTCTTATTCTTTCTATGTCTCTGTTTAATTTCTCTTTCCATGACCTGTCCATTGATGAGGGTGGGGTGTTGAAATCTCCTATTATTGTGTGAGGTGCAATGTGTGCTTTGAGCTTTAGTAAGGTTTCTTTTATATATGTAGGTGCCCTTGTATTTGAAGTATAGATATTTAGGATTGAGAGTTCATCTTGGTGGATTTTTCCTTTGATGAACATGAAGTGTCCTTCCTTATCTTTTTTGATGACTTTTGGTTGAAAATCGATTGTATTTGATATTAGAATGGCTACTCCAGCTTGTTTCTTCAGACTATTTGCTTGGAAAGTTGTTTTCCAGCCTTTTACTTTGAGGTAGTGTCTGTCTTTGTCTCTGAGGTGTGTTTCCTGTAGGCAGCAAAATGCTGGGTCCTCATTATGTATCCAGTTTGTTAATCTGTGTTTTTTTTATTAGGGAATTGAGTCCATTGATGTTGAGAGATATTAAGGCATAATGATTGTTTCTTCTTGTTATCTTCATATTTGGAGGTGAGATTATGTTTGTGTGCTTGTGTTTGTTTTGTTGCAAAACCATTAGTTTCTTGCTTTCTCCATTTTGTAGTTTTCCCCCTTGTGTTGGAGTTTTCCATCTTTTATCCTTTGTAGTGCTAGATTTGTAGAAAGATATTGTGTAAATTTGGTTTTGTCATGGAATATCTTGGTTTCTCCATCTATATTAATTGAGAGTTTTGCTGATACAGTAACCTGGGCTGGCATTTGTGTTCTCTTAGGGTCTGTATGACATCTGTCCAGGATCTTCTGGCTTTCATAGTCTCTGGTGAGAAATTGGTGATTCTGATAGACCTATCAGAATTCTTTATGTCTTTCTTGAAGTCCTCCATCATCATGGTCAAATGTGATTTTAAATCTAGATGTTGCTTTTCTGGTGTGTTTGAATATTCAGTGTTTGCTTTGGTGGGAGAATTGGGCTCAGATGATGCCATGTAGCCTTGGTTTCTTTTGCTTGGTTTCCTGCACTTTCCTCTCACCATCAGGATGGTTGTCTCTCGTGTTACCTTGCTCTGCTATTTCTGACAGTGGCTTGACTGTCCTATAGGCCTGTGTGTCAGGAGTGCTGTAGACCTGTTTTCTTTTAGTTCGTTATGGGAACAGAGTGTTCTGCTTTCAGGCCTCTAGTTGTTCCTGTCCACTGGCTTTCAGCTATTCCTGTGGGCGTGTGTCCTGAGTCCACCAGGCAGGTCACTTGGAGTAGAAAAGTTGGTCTTACCTCTGGTTTCGGACCCGAAGTTGCTCCTCAGGGCTCGGCTTCAGCTCTCCATGAAACTAGAAGGACCTGCCCCTACTTCTGGGTCCCTGTGCACAGGGGGCCCTGATGGCGCTGGGTGTTTTCCACTAGATTCAGAAATGTAGGCAGAGAATAGTCTCCTCTGGTTTCCCAGGCATGTCTGCCCCTCTGAAGGTCTAGCTCTCCCTCCCACAGGATTTGGGTGCAGGGATGTATTTGACCAGGTCCGTTCAGATCCGGCTGCACTCTGACCGCAGAGCTCCTCCAGTTTCACTGCCTCTATCTTCCTGTGCCCAGAGACCCTATACAGTTTTCCTCTTGGGCCAGGTATGTGGGCAAAGGTGGGCAGTACTGTCGGTGTCTCCTGCCCTGGAATCTCAGGATTGCCCACACGTCTTGGCAATGAGCTCTCTCTCCCACATCATTTAGGAGCAGGGAGCTGTGGCCCGGGATCACCAAGGTTCGGGCTCCAGCTAGACGCCAGAAGTGTCC
Source organism: Rattus rattus (assembly GCF_011064425.1). NCBI lineage: Eukaryota > Metazoa > Chordata > Mammalia > Rodentia > Muridae > Rattus > Rattus rattus. Next base: position 157,722,407 of record NC_046159.1, on the reverse strand, counting down.
AGTCCCAGAGAAATTTTGTCTTTGTGTGTCCTGAGTCCACCAGGCAGGTCACTTGGAGCAGAAAAGTTGGTAATACCTCTGGTCTCGGGCCTGAAGTCACTCCTCGGGGGTAGGTTTCAGCTCTCCATGAGGGTAGCAACCAGAAGGGCCTGCCTCGCCTTTTCTCGGGTCCCTGTGCACCTGGGGACCAGATGGCACTAGGCGTTTTCCTCTAGAGTCTGAAACATGGGCAGAGAGTAGTCTCCTCTGGCTTCCCAGGTGTGTCTGCCCCTCTGAAGGTCTAGCTCTCCCTCTCACAGGATTTGGGTACAGGGAGCTGTTTGACCGGGTGCGTTCAGATCCGTGCGCAGTCTGGACTGCAGGGCTCTTGCTGCCGATAAAGTATTTTTTAAAGTAAAATCTGGACAATAAAGTATCACCAGCTTTAAAACACCGAGGAGAAAAGCATCCACATATATGGAAATCATGTTAAAATTGTAAGAGGCTCATATATATGCTTAATTCCATTAAAGGCCAAAATGTAATTGAAATTAGTAAACATGGGGAGAAATTTAAACTATAGTAGAAGCTCACATGAGCATTTCAATTTCACTAAAAAGATACCCAAATGTAATAGCCATTCCTAATCCTGATCTCCAGTACCAGTAGTCAGATGGAGTTTGTTAAAATAAAGGCTTTTTATTGTAGCTGGGACTGTAACTCAGTTGTTAGCTGCCTGGTCAGCATGCAGTCAGCCCTGAGTTCTCCATTACCAGATAAACCAAGTATGACAGTATATGCCTATAAGCCTAGCACTTAAGTAGGCAAAAGACTAAATTTTTAAGATTATCCTCACCTCTATCCTTGGCAAGTTAGAGGCCAACCTGGGATACAAGAGACCCCATCTTTAAAACAAAACTCTACATATCACACAATGACAATGTAGCCATAGATTGCACGGCAACAGAGCATTCTGTCCGGTCTCTGCCCAGCAGTAGTGCAAGGAGACAGTTTATAGGGGTGTGTGTTGCAAATGCTATTGTATAATGATAAAATGCACAAAAATCACAAATTATCCCAACTAGACTAGCGAGTGCAATGTGGTGATTATTTGCTGTACAACCACAGAAATCAGATGTAAATGCAGGAAACTCTCCCTACATAATCACACTCTAAGCTTAAGGTAGGCAAGCCATCGAAGCACTTCTAATAGTCAAAGTCTTGAATAAAATGATTAATATTGCTCTTGCTTTCTTGCTCTTATCCTCTTCCAACTTTGTCCCTTCTCTTCCCATTCCCTTCCCCCCTCTCCACATGCTCATGGCCCGACTCCTCTCTCTCTCTTCCTTTCTCTGCCCCTACTACCCTTTTAACTCCCCTCCCCATGCCCTGAATAAACTCTAATCTATACTAAAAAAATGATTTATAAACATCAATTTCCCCAGATGAGTTTAATATGTCTTTTAACTGAAAAAATTTCATAAGCTTGCCTATGCATCTTAAACTGTTAACTTAAGTGTTAAGTCAACTTAACACTTATCTAGCAGGATAAGTGGAAGAGCCATCATATGTTTGAGGAGACAAACCTTTGACTACAAGACATATTTGGTAGCTAAAGTCCCCATTAAGTAATGGACAACTGGTGAAGTGTAGAAAGCCACACAAACACATACAGCATATAAAATAATCTAAACTGAAATTTTTAGTTCATTCACATGGAGAGGGCAAGAAAACATTACTTCATACTATCATAATCCACCAACACTGCTAGGGTTTTGAATATCTAAACACTAAATGAAACTGGATCAAAGACTTCTTCCTGGATACTACACCTTGTTAGGTGGAAGGCATGAGCTTTTAGATAGACAGAAGCCACTACATCAGGTTGCCAGCACCTTTGTGTGCCTCCCAAGACCAGCAGGAAGGAAACCCGATTGTTCTGGGCACAGCAAAGCAGCCATCTTTATTGTTAATAAAACTAAGTTTAGTGAAAGAATATTAGCTCACAGACATATACAAATGTTTACGTGTTCCAATCATTTTCTTGTATTTTTAAAAAGTTTTTATGACAGAATTGAAATTAATAATTCACAGTGGGACTAAGACAACTAAGTAACAAGAGTTACAGAAAGTTAGTACTGTGGCCCAGCAGTGCAAGTGCAATACTTAGTCAGCCTGAGGCACTGCACACTGTCTTAGGAAGTTCAACATAGTTTTATAATAATAGAAACAATTTTATTGTTTAATAAGAAAAATGATTTCAGTAAAAAAAGTTTGATGTTTTCAATTTAGAAAGGTGGTAGAAAAAGTATGTGTATATGAGTGTGTGGTTGTGTTTGTTCATGTATGCATGTGCACGTACAGTTGTGTGTACAGTGGTGTGAATGTGTGTGTGTGTGTGTGTGTGTGTGTGTGTGTGTGTGTGCGTGCGTGTGAGTACTGTGTGCTTAGCCAGAAATGTACCGTGTTATACTGGTCTCTACCTTCTTTCCTTGAGACAGGGTCTCTCCCTGAATGTGTGGCTTGCTAGACTAATTGGTCAGCAAGGCGTAGGAATGGACCTGTCTCTTGGGATTGCAAGCTCAGGCATCCATGTCCAGCTTTTTCTGTGATGTGGGGATTGAAACCAGGTCCTCATGTTGGAGCACCAAGTGCTCTTTATCCACTGAGTCGTCCTCTTGCCCCAAAATACCTTAATGTAAGGTTGTAAATAAAGGTGTTTTAAGAATTAGACATTGGTATATCTAAAGTAAGCTTGTAACTACCTACCTTGGCACCTCAGTATATGAGAAACACTTTTTTTTCAATCAAAGGTAGTTAGCTCAACAAAGACCCTTATTCCCTGAATTCCCATCCCTCTCAAGCTAATTCGTCAATCACATCAGATTATAAAATGTAGCTCCCAACTGTAGGATGAGAAATAGTTACTTCCTGCCTATTGCTGTGTTAATGAAAAACAGAGGCCATCTTGGTCAGAGGTGTTTACTAACCTGGTTTAGGTTCCAGGGCATCCTTTTTGACAAAAGAAATTGTCTTTGTAAACTTATTTTCACTGTCTTTGATTTAGCCCAAGGTCATATAGTTTGTTTGTTTGGTTGGTTGGTTGGCTTTTAAAGTGGCCCTGCAGCTTGAGCCTAGAAGTTTTAGTAAACAAAACTGTTTACTAAAATTAAAATCCAGCTTGAGGTAAGCCAGTGTGCCTAGACGTTTCCTGAAGTAACTACATTAAGAACAACTTCGAAGCCACAATGAACCTGGCTCTAGCAACCTCCCTTGGGTGACAGACTAGACTTGTGAGTCAGTTAGCAGCACTCCAGAGACACCGGGCTACTCTAGGTAGAGAGGAGGCCCTATGGTTTTCACATGTCTGCTGGACCATCTTAACTGAACAAAACTTCAGATCAGTAATTAGAGTTTTGAGATCAGGTTGAAGGTTTGTGTCAGAAAGTGGAGATTTTAGTAAACAGGTCATAGTGAATAACAGTGTGGAGGTAGCAAATTCTCCATCTGCAGATGGCAACAATTCTTTTAATCTGGAAATGACCACATGTTTAGGATATATATCCTTTTCACCATGAACAAAGAGTAAGGCAAATTCACTTTTACATTTTTAGTAAAAAAAAAAAAAAAAAGAGAGAGAGAGAGAGAGAGAGAGAGAGAGAGAGAGAGAGAGAGAGAGAAGGAAGGAAGGAAGGAAGGAAGGAAGGAAGGAAGGAAGGAAGGAAGGAAGGAAGGAAGGAAGTTACTAGGAGAAATAAATCTGGCTCATTGCTGTCAAAGACGGATAGACACTGCTTCAGTGAGTCAGTAAAACGGAAGTGGTAGCCATTGTGATCTGTGCCTCAGTGGAAACCTGAATTAGAGACATTTTAAAAACAAAATATCATTTATCTTAGTATCATATAACAGCAATTAAAAGCAAGAGGCTTGCAGCACCAGTATGACTACTGAGCTGCAGCTTTGCTTTGCAAAACTGACCTCATGAGATCTCTACCTCCTTAGCTGACATGTAGGCAAAGCCTCTAGTCTGCTGGGGGACAGGCACCCTAGAACTAACTAAAGTCCCGTCCGAGGAAATGAAGTCTAATGAATAGAAAGAAAGGGGGTAGCAATGCACTCTCGGGAGGCTTGTCCTTGAATGCTCGCTCCGTGTGCTGAGACGAATATGCTTGTAGTACTCTGGATCAGGTTAGCTCAGGTCGTTCTGATTTTACAATCTGTCTTGTTAAAACACAACTCATGGTTCTACATATACCCCTTCTGTTCCTCGGAGAGTTAATGAAGCTCTTTGCTTTGGGTTTTATCCATCTAAATTTTACAAACACAATGTTCTCATACACTAAGAAGTTCTCAAGGTGGTCTGGCTTTAAAGTATCATAGGCATGCTGCTAGCAAAACATAAGCAGAGCAAAGTGGTGCACTGTGACAAAGCGGGTTCTTTAAAGCACACTGAACTTTTGTGGTAAGAACTGCAAAGGTCAGGTATTAGGTTTTGTACTGTTGAGTGTCAGGATTAAAATTCAGCAAGGGAGTGTTGGACCTGTCTGGCTGATACAGTAGTCTTGATACACTTAACTTGCTTAGGAACTCACATCAAAGGAAGAAAAAAGGTCGGAAAAGCTGATGTGCTAATTCCCCAGCAGTGTGTACAGAAAGCCTAGTGTGGCCTAAAGAGCAGTGGCCACTCCTTGGATGGCTTTGATCCTTATCTGGAAACTTTGCTAGCATCTGTCATATAATTGAGGCATGGTCTTTTATTGCTGCAATTAAAACTTTTCAAATGCACTATGTTATCTCTGCCCCAGCTAAAGTCCAGACCATTGTTTGAGAAGTGAGGCTAACAATCCGTCAGATGCTGGACTTGAAGGCCCAGCTCTCACACACCCCCAACCTGTGACTTCTCTAGTTTTTCATTTCCATCTCACCAAACAGCATAATGGTCCTGAAGTTTGTTCATCCCTTTGACTTCCTTTATCACATGGAGATGGCAAACATTCTGTTGCTAACTTGAAGTGGCTCCAGGCTGCAAGCCTGGAAGCATATTAAACCAGTAAAAGCTTATCAGCTGATGCATTGAGATGCTATAAATTCCAGGCTTTTCTTTTTGCTTTTGAGAGTGGCCCTAAGTCAACACATTAGTAAGCAATTTGCTGACATGAGATGGATCACTTAAGACTTTCCTGAGCAGACAGAATTCACCTAAATGCTTTTTTTTTTTTTTTTAACATTTAGCCAGTGTACTGTTTTCAAATGACTAGTATTGCTTTGCATATCAAGTACCTGGACTCCTGGTTATTAAATTTATCAAATATTCAAAATAGGACACTTAAAAGGAAAAAAAGTTAAGGTACTCATATTTCTAAATTGAATTTTTATATATGTTTATTTGTTTATGTTACATTCATAATATTAAGCATTAATGTTTAAAAACTAGAACTGAGTTGACATGTTTTTCTTGTCATCCTTGGCCTTTGAATTATGAAGGTTATTAATTAACATAAGAAGTGAGGAAATAAGAATTTCTGGAAACAAGAATTTGACATTTCAGAAATACTTAGTTGCTTTGGGTGGATCACAGTGAGCACTCAGTAAATGTGTGTTGACTTTTTTCAGATCTCTCTATGCTACTGACAATGGCTCTAGGCCTGCAAAGATTACTGCTGCTGAGCTGAACACTGAGACTCTAAAGAGCAGGAGCAGTCCTTTGTCTCCTTCAGACACACCCTGAGACACGTCAGGGTGTTGACAACTTTACATCAGTACTGTGCTTTTCAGCTAATCACTGGTGATTTACTGAATTTTGCCACCAGAAATCACTTCAAAATCTAGAGAAGCATTGTTCCTTTTCCATTTTATCCTTCCTCCAAGAAGGAATTTGTACCGCAATGCTTCCAAATGTGTACATTTAGGGCATCTCATTTCTAATCTTTTGCAAACAGGAAGTCAACATTTTTCAGTGCTAAGAGCTTTACATAGATGGATCAGGTGCTTCCCTAGATCTGTGTTGCTCATCTGAGAAATATACACAAAATAGGTAACACTGGCCCTCAAGCATCCCACAAGTTCAGTGGGAGAGCAGAGGAGAGATTACTTTCAGCCCATGCCATGGCAACACATGGAAATGCAAGTGCAGGAAGAGGGAAAGCAGCAGTTATTCACAGAACTAAGCAAGCACATAGGCCAGACCACAAGATTCCTTCAAGACAGCTTTTGCTGAAGTCAGTGGTGACAAATGACACACACATGGGAAAAGCCAGTGCAGCCCCAGCTCTGGCCACCTAACTTCTAAAATACAGTACAGTTTGCCCTCTCCTCATCCCCCAGGAGCCTGCAGGTCCCAGGACACTAGTACTGTCAGTAGTGTTCCTGCTACCCTAGGAGCTCTTCATTGAAAGAAGAGTGCTTGTGGTCTTTGATCCTCATGATTGTTAAACACTAGCTCAGTCCCTGCGCTGTTCTAATAACCAGCCCCATACAAATGGTTAAATACTAAAAGTTTTAAATTTAAAAGTTAAAAAGAAGTGTGAGCTGGAAGTGTAAATGTGACATTACTCTACTAGCAGAGTTCTTCCTTGAGTTCCAGGCCAGCCAGAACTACAGATTCATATTTTGACTTCATAAAACAAAATATATTAAATTTCAAGAAACAGTAGATACCATGAGAGCAGACAAGGAGACAGAGGGAGCAGAAAAAGGCTGATTTGGAATAAGGGATATGGGAAGATGAATGTGAATAGAAACAAAGTCAGTGGACCCTGCCACCCCTGGAAGGATGTCTTGAAAGGCCTGGCATGCAAGCTACCCTGGGCCATCTACAGGATGCAGGAGGCTGGTTGGTGGCATCCTTATAGTGGAGTAGGCTCAGAGCTGGCCTAAGAGGCCACTGGAGGGTAGTAGCCATAATGTATAGGCATTGCCTACCAGGGAGTGCTCAGGGACAAGACCATAGGCTTTGCTCATGAATCAATGGAAGACCTTGAGGAAAGAGGCCTACAGCTATGCTCTTGTGATTTGGGCTCACAGATCCAAACTTAACTATATTTTGGGCTGGGGAGGATCCCTTAGGCTTGTTGCTTGGGGTGCCTCTGAGATCTCAAAGGGAAATGCTTCCTGGCCCGAACTCAGGAGCAAATAGTATTAGTACTACAAGAAGCTGCAAGGTACAGCAAGGAAAGGACAGAGAAAAGAGTGGGACTCAGAAGACAGCTAGCAAAGAGGTGAGAGAACACCACCATGCCTGGGATTCCCTATTATGTCTCATGCTCCCAGAAGGAATGACCAGGTATGGGTATGGGAGGCCCCTTGCTCCCCAGCATGGACATGTCAAAAGGAGAGGGTGGTGTACTGAATCTGGAGCTAGAAGCTATGAGATGGGAACAGCTGCAGCTAATGACAATTATGTGAGGGATATGAATACTGTAGTCCAGGTGACAGGACCAAGCCATGAAATGAAAACACAAAAAAAATTTAAAATACAGTTTTTCTCTTTTCTTTGGCCTTTTAAGTTGTGATTTAATGTTTAGAATAACTTTATAAGTTATAAGCATATCACTTAGCTTTAACTATATGGTGACTGTTAAGGTAGTGATTTGATGACTAAATTCACATGTGGATGCAGTTAACAGTTTCTTGCCCTACACATGTGCCCATCACTTCTCAGAACAGTTGCAGGGCTAAAGGAGCTGCCTGCCTGGGCTATGGTCATACTGCAGCTCTAGTATTCTATCTTTTGCTCCTCAAGTCTTGCTCCTCACTGCCACATGTTGAGTCTGTGTGACACTGCTCCTGGGAACATGTGAACCCCAGTAAGGAAACCAACAGCAGAGCAAAGTCACAACAAACAAAGTCACAACAAAGTCACCAACAGAGAGCAACTCGGTGAACAATGAGTTTATTGAGCTTACTTAAAAGAGGATGGATGACTCAAAGGCAGATAACATCACAGAAAGCCCACCACAGCATGAAGATGCCCTCTCCCTACATAGCATGCAGGTAGTTCGATGACTCAGTCTCCTCTCTTCAGCAGTCCTTAATGTTTATATATTTGGGAAGGGGCCTTGGTGAGTGCTCAATTTCAGGGCCTTCCAGAGATTGAGTTGTTTACTTTCTAAGTCTTAATCAGCTTTTCTCCCTCCAGGATGGAATTTCTACATAGCACTGGGGTCACTGGTGACCACCTTCTCCCAGGGAAAGGTCCTCAACTGCCCTGGCCACCTTCACCTTCTCCTCTCAGGGGGAGTGTCTCACAGAAATCACAAATGGAGATGGTGTTGGTAGGCTCCATTATCGTATCAAAACTGAGAAGAAAAAGTGAATTAATTTAAAGGACAAAAGAAACAGCTTGAAGCAGCAATCTGAAGCTAAACCAGACCAAACTTGAGTTGTCTCATCAAAGTACCTTAATTTGACTTAAAGGGGATCAGTGTTCCACCTAGTAAATGCTTTGGATGACCTCAGGCTGAGAATTCTGACAAGGTATTGAAAGGAAGGGCACCTGCACCATATAGATAAGATGTCTCAGAGGTTCAGCAGAAGCCAGAAGACTGGGCATCGGCAGGGGGAATGAAACAGCCTAGAACTCTGTGTGAGCTAAATGAAAAGCATGTGTAAGAAGAGAGGCCAAGGGAGACATGAGTTCAGATGGACGATGTGGTTATGACTCTAAAAGCCTTTTTGTTCCCTAAAGAAAGTGCCTCTAGATGGGAAGTCTATGGTGTAAGTGGTAAAGAAAGTAGGAAAGGGTTGTCTCATAGGCATTGAATCCACCAAACAAGAATAACGGTGTGTCCCTAACAAATTAAGACAGAATTCTAGTGTTTGCCAACCTGGGCCAGAAGAGGCTATTTGAGGGTAAGCATACAAAGTCCTCATGTTGGCTCAGAAAATGAAGATGCTGCTGACTTTGGACTGTGATAACTTAAGCATGCATCTATAGGGTGAGAGATAGAAGAATAAAAGAGTTTTCACCTTTAAGGTGACAGAAAGAAAAGCTAAAAATAGAAACTTTTTACTGGAGAACTCAGGTTTGTTTTGCTTTTAACAAGGGGACAGTGAGACGGCTCAGCAGGCAAAGGCACTTTGCTGTGGGGCCTGATTACTGGAGTTCAATCCCCAGGACCTGCATGGTAGAAGAGAACTGACTCCCAGTAATTGTCTCATCTCCATATGCATGCCATGACGTACACATTCGTACAAACTAATTTTTAAAATGACAGGGCAAAAAGAAAACAGAAGAGAATACAGGCTAGACACAGCTGAAGAGGTGTTGATAACTACACAAATGGGTCTGGTCAGCTGTAAGGACAGCTTGTCTCATTCACAGGCACAGAAAGTGCTCTGACCTGCAAGCAACCAACGAACCTGTGGGCTCCAAGTGCACAGGTAATGAGAAATGGGGCTTATAGGTGAGATGAGAGCTGCCAGCAGCTGAGCATGCATGCAGTGGTCATCTGTCAGTGCTGCACCCCCCTAACAACATGGTTCTCCTATAGTCTAATACATCTGTCAGCTCTGAAGACAGCTCAGAGCTGCCTCTAAGCCCCTGGGTTTACAAAAGGGATCTGTGGATGGCCTTGAATGAACTCCCTCTCCTGCCTCAAATGACACTGTGGACTACTCTTTAATGGCTTCATCTACTAAACTGTATGTCTTTCCTAGGCATCAGAGTCCTATACAGATGACCACAAGCCACTTGGCTTTGAGTCCTGGGAACAGGACAGATCTGACTTGAGACGGGGAATCATTCAAATGAAAATGGTGAAATGGTATTTTTGGCATATTAGGTGGTAAAAATTAAACTCAGAACCTTTCCAGCATAATTACTAGAAATTAGGATTGCCCATGTAGCTCCAACTACATTTTTGTTACACAGTGGCATAGTGTAACTAACTCCTGGACCTTTCAGTCCTCAAAGCAATGGCAGTATAACAAAAGACTTGTAAAAAGTATGTCATATGCTGCTTTGCAGTGTTTTCCCCAGTCTTTTCTCATATGATTTCCTTAACAGCAAATCTTCTTCCTCTTACTCAGAGAAACCAAATCTTTACAGCCTAATTGAAACCCAGGGAATGATTCTCTTTCCCAGCCCACATGAAAGAGACCCAGCTTCTGGACCCAGGAAAACCTGTGACTGCACTGTTGCCACCCACCTGAGCATCTCTGCTGTATATCTGTTCCTAAAAACTCAAACTGGGACTAAAGCAAAGCACAGTGCTAGAAGCTGGTGATACAGAGCCATTGCGTCAGGACCTAGGGCCTCACACCTAAGCTGGACACCCATGGTGAAAATGTGATCTAATCCCCATGGAACATCCATCCTAGTGGGGGCCACTCTGTTTATCCTAAGCTGGGCAGCAAATGAAGAGTGGGTGTCACCGTGAGTACCTGGTCACAGGTGTCTTTATGTGGAAAGGATGGACCCAGGAAGGCAACACTGGTTGGAAAGACATATAATAATAGTACTTATTAAGAACAAGGCAAAGTTAGCTGATTCAGCGAAATATCTGTGAAATACAAAACTCATGTACGATCAGAGAGTGCTCTCATGTGCCTGTCATGCCCACCTTCCATGAATACTAGTATAATAGTAAATATTGTGAAATTTAATTTTCTAAAAATATTGATTATAATATGCTGTGTGAAGTGGTACCATCCTGTTAAGTCATCAGTCTACATTTGAACTTCTGTCCAGAGGCAACTGTGAAGAATCCCCTACAGTTATGTTTTAAGTAACTAAGACCACAATTAATATGACATTTAAGCACCAGACCAGTAATGTACATTTTTAATAAATGTTCTAATTAAAAATAAGTCATGAAAGCTTGCAAAAAATGAATTAGAGCAAAACACTTAAAACAGATTCAACTTTGTAAAGAAAACAGTAACCAAAAAGAAAAGAATCACTTTTGAGACAGGATTCCATATAGCTCAGGCTAACCTCAAACTTTGATCCCTTGCCTCAAGTCCCCTGAATGCTGGGATTATAGGTGTGCACCACCATGCCTCTTTGGTATCTTATTGCAAACCTCACTAAAGTTTAAGGCATGTTATATTTCTACTAAACAATACAGTACATTTTTCTTGTCTTTTATTGGATATTTTCTTTATTTACATTTCAAGTGTTATCCCCTTTACTAGTTCTCCTCCAGAAACCCCCCATTCCTTCCCCCCCCCACCTGCCTCCATGAGGGTGCTCACCCACCCACCCACTCACTCCATTCCACCTCCCCATCCTGGCATTCCCCTGCACTAGGGCATCTTAGCCTTCACAGGACCAAGGGCCTCTCCTCCCATTGATGCCCAACAAGGCCCATCCTCTGCAACATTTGTGACTGAAGCCATAAGTCTCTCCCCATGTGTACTCTTTGGTTAGTGGTTAGGTCCCTGGGAGCTCTGGGCGGACTAGTTCATTGATATTGTTGTTTCCTATGGTGCTGCAAATGCCCTGGGTTAGCTCAGTCCTTTCTCTCACTCCTCCATTGGGGACCCCATTTTCAGTCCAATAGTTGGCTGCCAGCATCCACCTCTGTATTTGTCAGGCTCTGACAGAGTCTCTCAGGACACAGCTATATCAGGCATCCCCAGTAGTGACTGGGTTTGGTGATTGCATGTGGGATGGATCCCCATGTGTGGCAGTCTTTGAATAGCCTGTCTTTCAGTCTCTGCTCCACACTTTGAATCCATATTTCCTCCTGTGAGTATTTTGTTCCCCCTTCTAAGAAGGACTGAAGCATCTACACATTTGTCTTTCTTCTTCTTGACCTTAATATGGTCTGTGAATTGTATCTTGGGTATTCCGAGGCACTTCCCCACTTTCTCTTCTATTTGTTTCAGTGTATCTGGTTTTATGTAGAGGTTCTTGATCCACATCGATTTGAGCTTTGTACAAGACGATAAAAATGGATCAATTTGCATTTTTCTACATGCTAACCCCCAGCACCATTTGTTTAAAATGCTATCTTTTTTCCACTGGGTGGTTTTAGCTCCATTGTCAAAGACCAAGTGACTATAAGTGTATGGGTTCATTTCTGGGTCTTCAATTCTATTCCACTGATCTACCTGCCTGTCTCTGTACCAGTACCCTACAGTTTTTATCACAATTGCTCTGTAATGCAGCTTGAGGTCAGGAATGGCGATTCCCCAAGAAGTTCTTTTATGGTTGAGAATAGTTTTTGCTATCCTGGGTTTTTTGTTATTCCAAATGAATTTGCAAATTGCTCTTTCTCAGTCTAAGAAGAATTGAGTTGGAATTTTGATGGGGATTGCATTGAATCTGTAGATTGCTTTGGGCAAGATGGCCATTTTTACTATATTAATCCTGCCAATCCATGAGCATGGGAGTTCTTTCCATCTTCTGAGATCTTCTTCAATTTCTTTCTTCAGAGACTTGAAGTTTTTGCCATACAGATCTTTCACTTACTTGGTTAGAGTCATACCAAGGTATTTTATATTATTGTGACTATTGTGGAGGGTGTCATTTCCCTAATTTCTTTCCCAGCCTGATTATTCTTTGAGTAGAGGAAGGCTACTGATTTGTTTAAGTTAATTTTATATTCAGCCACTTTGCTGAAGTTGTTTATCATGTTTAGGAGTTCTCTGGTATAATTTGGGGGGTCATTTAAGTATACTATCATCACTAGTTATTTTGACTTCTTCCTTTCCAATTTGTATCCCTTTGACTTCCTTTTATTGTCTAATTGCTCTGGCTAGGACTTCAAGTCTGTATTGAATAGGTAGAAAGAGAGTGAGCAGCCTTGTCTAGTCCCTGATTTTAGTGGGATTGCTTCAAGATTCTCTCCATTTAGTTTGATGCTGGTTACTGGTTTGCTGTACATTGCTTTTAGTATGTTTAGGCATAAGCTTTGAATTCCTGGTCTTTCCAAGACTTTTATTATGAAGGGGTGTTAAATTTTGTCAAATGCTTTTTCAGCATCTAATGAGATGGTCTTGTGGGTTTTTTTCTCTTTGAGTTTGTTTATATAGTGGATTATGATGGGTTTCCATGTATTAAACTATCCCTGCATCCCTGGGATGAAGCCTACTCGATCATGATGAATGATCATTTTGAACTGTTCTTGGATTTGGTTAGGGAAATTTTTATTCATTATTTTGGCATTGGTATTCATAAGGGAAATTGGTCTGAAATTCTCTGCCCTGGTCCACAGGGGCAGTCAGCAGAGGTTGGGGATCACCTAGAAGAGAATGGGGGTCAGGAGATGCGATGAAGGATGCCAAGACAAAAGAGTCTGATCAGGTGACAAATTTTATTTTTTCCCAAGGCTGAATTTATACCATAGCAGGGGTAACAGAGGGAGGGAGTAAGTGGGAAACATCTGTGTAAGCCAAGGACACTGGCTCCTGTGGCCAGGCAATCAGCTGACATCAACAGGATGTTGGTTTCTCAGAAAGGTCACAAGTTTGTCATATCATTAGGTATCCTGATGTCAGATTTGTATTAGCCTTCTGCAGCTGGCTGGGGATTTTTTCCATTATCCTGACCTCTTAATGAACCCAGTCATACTTAATTCTAACTATAATATTAACATCAATAATGGAGGGTTTCAAGGGCATAGCTCCCAACAATTCTCTTTATTTGTTGGGTCTTTGTGTGGTTTAGATAAGTGTAGTTGTGGCTTCAGAGAACGAGTTGGGCAGTGTTCCCTCTGTTTCTATTTTGTGGAATAGTTTGAAGAGTATTGGTATTAGGTCCTCTTTGAAGGTCTGATAGAATTCTGTACTAAACCCATCTGGTCCTGAGTTTCCTTTTTTTTTTTTTTTTTTTTTTTGATTGGGAGACTTTTAATGTCTGCTACTACTATTTCTTTAGGGGTTATGGAACTATTTAGATGGTTTATCTGATCCTGATAACTTTCATACCTGTTATCTGTCTAGAAAAATTGTCCATTTCATCCAGATTTTCCCATTTTGTTGAATATAGGCTTTTGTAGTAGGATCTGATAATTTTTTTGAATTTCCTCAGTTTCTGTTGTTATGTCCCTTTTCATTTCTGATTTTGTTAATTTGAATACTGTCTCTATGCCCTCTGGTTAGTCTGGCTAAGGGTTTATTTATCTTGTTGATTTTCTCAAAGAATCAGCTCCTGGTTTTGTTGACTCTTTGTTTAGTTCTTTCTGTTTCAACTTGGTTGATTTCAGCCCTGAGTTTATTTCCCAGCGCCTACTTCTTTTGGGTGTATTTTCATCTTTTTGTTCTAGAACTTTCAGAAGTACTGTCAAGCTACTAGTGTATGCTCTTTCAAGTTTCTTTTTGAAGGCATTTAAAGCTATGAGGTTTCCTCTTACCACTGCTTTCATTGTGTCCCATAAGTTTGGCCTACATTTTCATTGAATTCTAAAAAGTCTTTAATTTCTTTATTTCTTCCTTGACCAAGTTATCACTGAGAAGAACATTGTTCAGCTCCATGTGTATGTGGGCTTTCTGTTGTTTTTGTTGTTATTGAAGACTAGTCTTAGTCCAGGGGATCTGATAGGGTACAAGGGATTATTTCAATCTTTTTGTATCTGTTGAGGCCTGTTTTGTGACCAATTATATGGTCAATTTTGGAGAAGGTACCATGAGGTGCTGAGAAGAAGGTATATTCTTTTGTATTAAGATGAAATGTTCTATAGATATCTGTTAAATCCATTTGGTAACTTCTGTTAGTTTCACTGTGTCTCTCTTTAGTTTCTGTTTCCACAATCTATCCATTAATGAGAGTGGGGTGTTGAAGTTTCCCACTATTATTGAGTGAGGTGGTATGTGTGCTTTGAGCTTTAGTAAAGTTTTTTTTTTTTTTTTTTTTTTTTTTTTTTTTTTTTTATGAATGTAGTTGCCCTTGCATTCAGAGCATAGATGCTCAGAATTGAAAGTTCATCTTGGTAGATTTTTCCTTTGATGAGTATAAAATGTCCTTCCTTATCTTTTTGATAACTTTTTGGTTGAAAGATGATTTTATTCGATATCAGAATTGCTACTCCAACTTGTTTCTTGGGACCATTTGCTTGAAAAATTTTTTTCCAGTCTTTTACTCTGAGGCAGTGCCTGTCTTTGTCATTGAGGTGCATTTCCTGTATACAGCAAAATGTTGGGTCCTCTTTATGAATCCAGTCTGCTAGTACATGTCTTTTTTTTTTTTTTTAATTTGAAACTGCTCCAAGTGGAAGAAGTGTGGATGGTTTATCTCTTTCCGTCTCTACTTGCCTTTTATTTAACTGGAGAAAGAGAACTCACAAGCCAGGAAAAGGTCACAGATTATAAGTTACCTAAGACAGATCATAACATAGTATTTACTGAAGGGTTCATATGTTCTTAAAATAGAATCAATAAACTCTAACCCCCAAAGGATTCTTGTTACTCTCCCATTACACACCTAAACACACAAACGCTTATGAGAAAACACAACAGTGTTTAAAAGAAGTAATTACTGGATTCTTTTTCTTCTTCTTGTGAATCAATCTTGACTGAGGAGTATTCAAAACAAATTAGAAATTTATGAGTTTTGCCCAAAGAAAAGTCCAATACGGGCTGGGCTCAGGATACAGAAAACAAACGGACTGCCACTGAGTCAGCCCCAGTCCATACAGTTGCTTTGCCAAAAGTCTTCTAAAAAATTCTTTTAAAGCTGAATTTTCAACAGCAGCAGTCAGCCAGAGCTAAGCAATCTTGTTCCCATTGAGAGTTACTGTCCTTGGGAATCTGGCCCTGGCCAGATCTCACAATGCAGTTGTCTTCAGTCAGCCCCATCCCTGGCTCTGTCCCTGAAAATCTGCAAATTTGATATAGCTGCAGTAAACCAGAATTCAGGAACTGCTCCTTTAATATCTCATTAAAGTCTGCACGTTCTTCTGTAATGTGGTCCCACACACAGTGTATATATATATAAAAATGTAAATAAAAATTATTGAGGTTATGGATGATCAAATAAAGGAAAAAAGTTTATTAGAGAACAAGGGTAAGTGAACTTAAGGGCTCTTTGGAAACTCAGTTGGATGGTGTTTTTCTGGGGCAAACACGTGAAGGGACGTTTCAGTAAAGTAGACACAAGTGTGACAGGCTAAGGCAGACTCGTGAAGGAACGTTTTGCTGAAGCAGACAGAGGAGAGATGTTCTGCTAAAGCAAGCAAGGTAAAAGGACACGTGATGAAGGGTTCTTTGCTAACAGCACACATGTATTGGTCCGCCTTACATTGTGTAGTTGAGCTGCATTTGTCAGGACTCCATAGAAAGAAACGCACCCAAAAACTTCTGGTGGTGAGCTGCAGTTTCTTGCCACTGATTGGATGCATGTGCTGAAGCAAGGCATGTGGAGGACATGTGATGTTTGAAGAGTATAAATAGGACTCCACCGAGTCACAAAGACAGAGCTTGGCTTGCTGGTACCGCTAGTTGTGCAATGTTTGTAGGTTTCTCATCTTCACTGATCTTTGACTTCCTGAGAGAAGCACAACCAGAACTTCTGGTGATCCTGTTGGTTCCTCCTGCTCACTTGAGCCCAGGCTGAGGCCTGGCTGTCTCTGCTAGGTTGTGCCACCACTGTTGATTCACGTTTGCTATACTGACTCTACCAAGCTGGTATATCTGTGAAGTGTTTTTGAGTGGATCAAGCTGCCACTACCCACTAACTTGTGAACTAAACTGCTGATTTCCAAACCATACAGACAGGAGTTGCTACAAAGAACCTTTCAAAACAGGTCCACTTCTTCCGTATCTGTTTTTGTGGGTTTTTTCCTCCATCTTTATTAAATTGGGTATTTCTTATTTACATTTCAATTGTTATTACCTTTCCCAGTTTCCAGGCCAACATCCCCCTAACCCCTCCACCTCCCCTTCTATATGGATGTTCCCCTCCCCATCCTCCTTCCATTACCGCCCTCCCAACAACTATCCCGTTCACTGGGGATTCAGTCTTGGCAGGAAAAAGGGATTCCCCTTCCACTGGTGCCCTTATTAGGCTATTCATTGCTACCTATGAGGTTGGAGCCCAGGGTCAGTCCATGTATAGTCTTTGGGTAGTGGCTTAGTCCCTGGAAGCTCTGGTTGGTTGGCATTGTTGTTCATATGGGGTCTCAAGCCCCTTCAAGCTCTTTTAGTCCTTTCTCTGATTCCTTCAATGGGGGTCCCGTTCTCAGTTCAGTAGTTTGCTGCTGGCATTCGCCTATGTATTTGCTATATTCTGGCTGTGTCTCTCAGGAGAGATCTACATCCGGTTCCTGTCAGCCTGCACTTACTTGCTTCATCCATCTTATCTAGTTTGGTGGCTGTATATGTATGGGCCACATGTGGGGCAGGCTCTGAATCGGCGTTCCTTCAGCCTCTGTTCTAAACTTTGCCTCCCTATTCCCTGCCAAGGGTATTCTTGTTCCCCTTTTAAAGAAGGAGTGAAGCATCCGCATTTTGGTCATCCTTCTTGAGTTTCATGTGTTCTGTGGTAATCTGGGGTAATTCAAGCATTTGGGCTAATAGCCACTTATCAATGAGTGCATACCATGTGTGTTTTTCTGTGATTGTGTTAAATCACTCAGGATATTTTCCAATTCCATCCATTTGCCTATGAATTTCATAAAGTCATTGTTTTTGATAGCGTAGTAGTATTCCATTGTGTAGATGTACCATATTTTCTGTATCCATTCCTCTGTTGAAGGGCATCTGGGTTCTTTCCAGCTTCTGGCTATTATAAATAAGGCTGCTATGAACATAGTGGAGCATGTGTCTTTGTTATTAGTACATGTCTTTTTATTGGGGAATTGAGTCCATTGATCTTGAAAGATATTAAGGAAAAGTGATTGTTGCTTTCTGCTATTTTTCTTTTTAGAGGTGGAATTACATTTGTGTTGCTATCTTCTTTTGTGTATGTTGACAGAAGATTACTTTCTTGTTTTTTCTAAGGTGTAGTCTCCCTCCTTGTGTTGGAGTTTTCCATCTATTATCCTTTGTATGGCTGGATTTGTGTGAAGATATTGAGTAAATTTGGTTTTGTCATGGAATTTTCTTGGTTTCTCTCTGTTAATTGAGACTTTCACTGGGTATAGTAGCCTGAGCTGGCATTTGTGTTCTCTTGGTGTCTGTATGATGTCTGCAGGACCTTCTGGCTTTCATAGTCTTTGGTGAGAGGTCTGGTATAATTCTGATTGGTTTGCCCTTATATGTTACTTGACCTTTTCCCCTTACTGCTTTTAATATTCTTTCATTGTTTTGTGCATTTGGTGTTTTGACTATTATGTGATAGGAGGAATTTCTTTTCTGGTCCAATCTATTTGGAGTTCTGAAGGCTTCTTTTATGTTTATGGGCATCTCTTTCTTTAGGTTAGGGAAGTTTTCTTCTATAATTTACTGGCCTTTTAAGTTGGGGAATCTTTCTTCTCTTCTATAACTATTATCCTTAGGTTTGGTCTTCTCATTGTGTCCTGGACTCTTGGATGTTTTGGGTTAGGAGTTTTTTGCACTTTGCATTTTCTTTGACTGTTGTGTCAATGTTTTCTATGGTGTCTTCTGCCCCTGAGAGTCTCTCTTCTATCTCTTGTATTCTGTTGATGATGCTGGTATCTATGACTCCTGATCTCTTGCCTAGATTTTCTATATTCAAGGTTGTCTCCCTTTGGGATTTCTTTATTGTTTCTATTTCCATTTGTAGATCCTGGATGGTTTTGTTCAATTCTTTCACCTGTTTGGTTGTGTTTTCCTATAATTCTTTAAGGGTTTGTGTGTGTGTGTGTGTGTGTGTGTGTGTGTGTGTGTGTGTGTGTGTGTGTGTGTGTGTTTCCTCTTTAGGTCTTTCTACCTGTCTTCCTATGTTCTCCTGTATTTCTTTAAGGGAATTATTTATGTCCTTCCCAAAGTCCTCTGTCTTCATCGTAAGATGTGATTTTAAATCCAAATCTTGCTTTTCCATTGTGATGGGGATCCAGGAATTGCTGTAGTGTCAGAACTGGGTTCTGATGATGCCAAGTAGCCTTGGTTTATGTTGCTTATGTTCTTGTGCTTGCCTCTTACCATCTGGTTATCTCTAATAACCAGATGTTACCTGCCCTTGCCTGTCCCTCCTGTGATCCTGGTTGTCAGAACTCCTCAGAGTCTAGCTGTCTCTGTGATCCTGTGATTCTGGGATCCTGGGATCCTGATATCCTGGGAGTCAAGCTTCCTCTCTAATCCTGTGTTCCTGTGATCCTGGGCATGTTACAGCACCTGGGAGTGAGACTTCCTCTGGGTGTTGTGGTACTTAGTATGGAGCCAGTGCCCAAGGTCTGTTCATGATACTGGTTCCAACCAGAAGGAACCTGTGCCCCTGACTGGCCCCCTGCATCCCTGGATTCTGGGGGACCTAGTTACTCTGAGTCTTGGGGCAGATGTTGTGGCCTCTTCTGTGATCCTGGGTGTTTCAGAGCACCTGGGAGTCAGGCTAATGCAGAGCCAGCACCCAAGGTCTGCTAGGGCACTGGTTCAGACCGAAGGGAACTGGTGCCACTGGCTGGGTCCCTGGATTCTTACTCCCAATGTTGGGGCAGTTGTTGTGGTCTCTTCATCTCTGATGCTGGGCATGTTAGATTACCTAGGAGCCGGGCTTCCTTTGGGAAGTTTGGGGCCAGCAACCAATGTCTGCTCAGGGCACAGGTTCAGACCAGAAGGGCAACAATATAGTACTTATAAGACTTTACTCTTTTAAAATATGGTGATAGCATCTTGAGGGAAAGGCAGCCACAAAGTCAAGCCTTTGTAACTGGAGAGGGTACAACTCAGATCAGAGAATCACAGCAGACATAGCCAGATGAATCAAGGAGGAGGCAGGCTGATGTATATTTAATGGCAGTAGGTAAAGTTGATGGAAAGCTTGCCCAGGAACCTACATGACTGCTCTATCAAATGCATGCTCCACCCCCCTAAGTGTGTGTAACTAGTTCACACCAATGTGTGTTCAAAGTGTTGGTGTCCTGTGCATTCAGCTGCTCCAGATGCCATTAGGATATGACTGCAATGCCCTGCCACAGCCAGCAGGCATCGAATGTCATTTGTCCTAAGACCAGTTGCTTTTCTAAATCTGTTTTACATGTTTTTATAGTTATGTTTATATAAAGCTTTATAAAAGAAGTGAGATTAAAGAACACTAGACTTAACTTGAAGTTAAAATTTCAGGTGGCATGCATATGCTGCCTCTGTACTGACACTACTAGTGTAGAATTTAACCTAGGTCCCAAGGAGTCTGTTCTGTAGTACGGCACCTTATTTATCCATCTTGATTATCTGTGCTTGGAGGAAGACTTTAAAGTTATATTAGGCAAGGAGTGTTTCAAATTGTGACCTTAGAGCTTGATGAGAACAAGTCACAGATAACCCACCCTCCTTTGCTTGGGTTACCTTTTCTGCTTGCATAAAATCATCTACACTCTGGAGCCACAGCTCCACAGGGAAAATGGCTGGTGGGATAATGAGCTAGCATAAGAGCTAGCTGTAGTCCTCACATGCCTGGTAGCAGTATCAAGAACTTCTACACTGTGCTGTGTAAGTCAGCTTTGATTCCAATTCCCTCCTGTCAGCTTTAGTTCCAGATGCACTCCGTGCTAACTGCAGCAGAGCAAAAAGTATCCTTTTCTTTTCTTTTCTTTTTTTTACATATCCCTAAACTCTTGAGCAAGAATCCTGTGATTTAGACCAGCACGAGGCAGATTAGCAAGATTAAAGTATAAACACTTATTTAATAAAGTCTCCAGTGACATGGGTAACTTCTTATAGAAATAAAGACCTGCGTCAACATCTAAGCAGCAATGAACTGGGCTCTCACTGATGAAGAGTGGAAAGTTCCCAAAAAGGTGACAAAAGGAGACAGCTGAGGATGGTGAGACAGACAGCTTGGCCTGGTCTGTTCTAGATTCCTCTCAGGAACCCCTGTCTTCAGAGGTGAGGGTACTCTTGTTACATTACAGCTGCCACATGACCGCTTCTGGACAGGGAAGCTAAGTTCCTTCTTCATTTAGAAGCTCCAGCTTATGGCTCTGTTCCCAGTTCACAGAAATCAGCCACCGAATCCTGTGCTCATACAATACCAACATAGATGAACTCTTCTCAGAGATTGACGTCTGCTTGGCAGTAAATCGTAGCATTCTTCAGCAGCTAGATGAAAGGTGTGGCCAGGAGATCACTGATGAGGACTGGGAGAAAATCCAAGCGCAGGTAGGCATCAGAACAACTTCCCCTCTGCAGAAAAGATTGCTATCACAGGTCTGGGAGCCTTGGCAAGTTCTCCTTGGATGAGGACACCCAGGCCTTTGCCATGAGCTCAGTTCTTCATTCTAAAATGTTAACACTCTAGTTTGATGGTGGGTATTATGAACAATGAACCCAAGAGGGCAATCCTAATGCTTCCTACCTTCCTCCTGTACCTGCAGGAGCCTATGAAGGAAAACAGGGCTCTACAGCAACTCAAAGCCAAGATGGAGGGAAAACTTAAAATATTAAATTGGAGGTTAAAAAATAGCTTAACACATAAAATTGGGAATGTTTTAAAACTTTAACAGTAACAACCAAGTGCTTAGCCATTTTTCACTTTTTGTTTTGTTTCTTTTTGGTTTTTCTGTAGCCCTGGATGTCCTGGAACTCACTCTGTAGACCAGCCTTGAATTCCAGATCCACCTGCCTCTGCCTCCTGAATGTTGGGATTAAAGGTGTATGCTACCAATACTCAGCAGTTTTAAAGTATTTTTCTTTAAAATTGCTTATTATAATCTACATCACACATCTTGACATTTAAAGTTTTCATGTCTTGAGCTATTGCTCTCAATGTAGGTCTAAGTAACTGTGGAATGTGACTGGGAGACCACTGCTCTAACAAAGCTGTGTATGCTTTATGCTGCAGGCTGCTCACCATGAGATCTATGAATGTTCTATCTGCCTGACTCCACTCTTCTTCCACTGTGATGGTCGGCAAGCAGCCGCAGGGACCAGCAGCCAGCATCCCCGAGAGACGGTCCTCCTGTCCTGTGCACATCTGTTCCACAATGCCTGCCTCCTGGCCTTGGAGGAGTTTTCTTTAGGAGACAATGCTCCTTTCCACGTCTGTCCTCTCTGTCGCTCTTGCTACCAAAAGAAAATTGTTGAATATTGAGTCCATGTCCAGGAAGTTAAATCTAGGACTAGAACAAGAGAGGGGAAAAGGCTACCTTGCTTTCGGATGAGCTGAATGAGTTTTGGGTTGAGGACTACACTACTGACTGTTCTTTGTGATTATATAGAGAAAATATAAGTACCTATTTGACTGTGATCTTTATTACATAAAAAACAGCTTGTGTATTTGTTGAAGTTAGTCACTTAAAATAAATGAAAAATAGTGTTACTTAAAACATGGCTAGTGTATGACCAACAGCCAGGAAACCGGAACAGGTAAAAACCCAGTCAGTAGCATTAGCAGTGTGGGAATGGAGACTGGGGTCTATCCTACAGACCTTTCACGCCCCCGGCTCTTCCTATCTCAAGGATTTAAGTCTCCTTCACCTCAGCCTTCACCAGGGAATCTGCTCTCTGTGGGGGAAGAGCATGTGCTGGGAGGCAGTGCCTGTGTGAGACAGCATCCAGCCTGGATGTCAGTGCAGCAGAGCAGCATGGGGCAAACAGAGGCATGGTCAAGAGCTCAGAACTGTTCCCTACACAATGTGAGAAGCATTTTACAACTCATTCCTTATTTTTAACCCTTTTAAAATGATATATGCATTGATATATAATTTGTGAATTAGTATATACATGTTGTGCTCAAATTCTTCTTAGTGATTAGATATACTGTCATGACATCTAGAGGGTAATCTTAAGAGTACTCAATGGTAGAGACAGGCTGCATCTCAGAGAACCACTCTTCCATTCAGGAGACTCAGCTGAGAGCACAGTGCAAACTCTTACCATTCCACCATGCCTTTAGTCAGCTGTCACAGGGAAATCAACATTGATTGGAACATCTCATGCCAGTGAGAAGGTTCAGAGGCCATCGACTGTGATGACCCTCTCACTGTGGCTTCTTCCTCAGCACAGCTTCACTGTAATGAACTGCTCTCCCCTTAGCTTAGCAGATGTCTGTGCATTTTTGCAAGATTAAGCCGTCTTGTCACTGCCCACTCCCATTTATACTTAGGAAGCTTGCATGCTCTGGGTTTTAGCAATTGTAGTCTCCCTTTCTCCCCACATTGCAGATAGACATGAGTTTTTCCACACTTATAAACTTTTATGGTTGCTGATCGATAGGACCTGACCCATCCTTAGGCACTCTCATTGCTAACACATGAACTGAGGAAGACACTGTCAAAGGAATGCATTTTCAGAGCATTTTGGTCCAGAAAAGGTTTATGTGAGCCAACAACAGGTGTTCTGAAGCTTCTGCTTGGAGAGCAATAAGAGTCCTAGAAACCCATGACAAGCTAGGGTGGAGTCCAGCCTTACGGTGCTTTGTAGGACACCTTTCCCTTTCAAAGTACATGAGACAGACACATCATTATAAGACTGCAGTGTCACACAGCCCTCTATTATTTATCCTTACTACTCAGGACATAGCTAATGAGTTTTATCCACAAAGTATAGCTAGAACTGGACCTACTTCAAACTTTCTGAATCCTAAGTAACATTATAGGTTTGAGTAGAGAAGGAGAGTAAGCAAGGGCTTCAGGTAGTGAGTGGCAAAAGCTAGCTGCTGCTGCTGCTAGTGTTATTTTCAAGATCAAAGTCCTTGCAAGATACATCCCTAAAACTGGTCTCCTTTTAGAGTCACCCCATCTTAGACATCTGCTTATTGATCTGCAGTCAGTATTGACTGCATTTAAACAATAGAGGAGGTTCCTTGTGTTCCATGGACAGGCAAGCTAGGGTGGCTGCTCACGCTCTCAAGTCCCATCAACACAGAAGCAAGCCTCCAAAATGTGTCTGGTGTCTGCAAACTCTGAACATGCCAATGGGAGTCACGGGAACCTAGCTGACCTGGCCTGACCTACCTCTTCACTCACGACTGGGGCAACCTCAAATACCTGCAGCTGTTTAGGCTATGCTCCAAAGACATGAATGGGGTATGCATTTCCTATCTGACAGTTCAGAGCTGCCCGTGTGTCAGGGAGGAACACTTGTTTCCTGTCCTCATGCTTCTTACACATCAGCCCCACGTCACAGTCTCTGATGTGAGCTCACAGTAAGACACATAAGACATGGCGACCCGCCCTGGAGCCTGAGCCAGTGCAGGCCTTTAAGAGAACAAAGGCCAGACTCTTCAAACAGTAAGCAGTGGGGACAGCCTGGGGTCTCAGGAACATGGTCTGTGCCATTTAAGTCTCTGGGTGTAACGCTGTAGGAACTTACATCTTTTAAGTCTCTGGGTGTAACGCTGTAGGAACTTACATCTTTGGTGCCAAGGTTTCATGTTTGCAGCAGGACTTCTCATAACAGTTCTTGGGTGGAATGTGAAAACACTCAGAAAAGTTTTGAGGCAACAAATTTACCCAATTAATATTCAAGCTAACACTAACAACAAACCAGATTCATTATGTTTTTCAAATGGAAACCTAGCACCCATTTTGTACTAATAGGTCAGGAAATAGCTTCATTTGTGCCTGGTATTTAAAAAAGTAATAAACATCAGAAAATGCCACTGTTTTGTTATTATGTGTTTTGGTGTGCATGTGAACTCTGTTACATGGGAGATTCATTTCTTATTGTGAACTGAGGTATGAAGCCATTGGTGTTCACAGGCTGTGTGTACACACTTCTAGCAAATGAGCCAGTGTGAACAGCACTTACATCTATAGAACTCTGGGTACAGTTCAGTTCTTCTATGGAAAGAACTTGGTTTCAAAAACAAGTCCAATGGGCTTGAATCATTAAATAATGTAAGATGCATATTATCAACTATCAATACTACTTTTGGGTTGCAAAGAAATGTATCATAAATCCACAATAGAAAGCACATGAAAATATCTTTCACTTCCTCTAATACCACTGTGTTCTAACACAGAACCAGAAGCAGAATGTTCATCATAATAGAATTGAAGACTAGATATATGTTTTTATGTGCAGGGACATAAAAACAAGTATAAGGTTTTTTTTTTTTTTCAGAACTTTAATTTCTAAGAATTTTAAGTCACAATAAAAGTATCTCATAGAAACAAGACTAACGGAAAATTTGAAAACAATATGTAACAAAAATTTACCAGTGTGTCTAGACATATGGAAAGTATCATGCCAGTTTAAGTTTAAAATCAGTGCTGCATATCTTCACATATTTAAAGACTCTATCTGCATTAAATTCTGTACCAACCACAAGTAAATACATAGACTGGAATCAATGGGAATCTGTGCTGCTCTGTAAGGATCACCCACTGTGCCTGGCCAAAGATGTGACAACAACTGCTGCTGCCACCATGAGTAAAAGCACACAGCCCCATAGGCTGTGAGACCCAACAGGATTCATTCTGTTTCACCAGCCAGCCCCAAAAAGGTCTGACGGAAGGAGCTAACAGTGTGCTTATGGCCAACCTCACAGGGTCTCATATTTAGATCAGACATTATCTTATATAAGATAGATGAAAGATGAATGGATGATAGATCTAAAATATATGCTAGAAAATCTGTAAAAAAAAATGATGTTACAATGTATAAAATTTGTTATATCCTCATCAAGATCTATAAAGTGCTTGGTTCCCTTTTTTGTTTAAATTATATTAATTATTTTTATGTGTAGGAGTGTTTTCCCTTCATCACATGCCTGCAGTGCCCACAGAGGCCTGAAAAGGGTATTTAATCTCCTGGGACCAGAGTCACCAATTACTGAGCCACCATGTGGATGTTGGGAACTAAATCTGAGTCATTGCTCTTTTTCGTTTGTTTATTTGCTTACTTTTGAGAGAAAGTTTCACTATGTCGCATTGGCTTGCCTGGAACTCACTATGTAAACTAGTCTTGCTTCAAATTCTTAGGGAACCTCCTGCCTCTGCCACTTGAGTGCTGTAAGGCAAACACCACCACGCCCAGCATCATGCCCTTTTAAAGAGGACATTCAAGACAAGAGAACAAGAGGACTCCTTACGGAGTCACTGGTGCAGCCTTGTCTAGTCAGAGTAGAGCGTCATGACTAGTGTGGACAGGAGCATGCGTCTGCAGAGCTTTCTGCACTCTGTAAACAGCACTGCAGTGCAGGACCCTGCGTGCAACTGTCTGCACACGGCTGTCCACTGACGATCCATATCACCAGCCTCCAGCACGTGCCCAGTGCAGGGACAGCACCTGGACCCAGTACCTCCTTCCAGGTAACTCTGAGGTGAGTGACCATGCAGCAGATCAACCACAGAGGGCCTGAGATCCAAGCTGAGAGAATCCTTAAAGCCCATTTCCCATCTCACCACCAATAGCTCCAGTCAGTGTTCTAAAAGTCATCATCTATCTGACTCAAGCTTGAGCACCTAAGCCTGGATCTCATCTTCAAATTAAGAACTTTCAAATGAATACCAAGTTTAGGACTTGCACACATGGTAAAAAGAAAGAACTGACTCCTGAAAGCTGTCCTCAGATCTTTACTCATTAATGTTTCCCACCACCCCATGTCTGTCTGCCCATTTGTCTCTTTCCCTCTCTCCCCCCTCACATACACACACACTAAGAAAGTTAGCGACAAACAATGAAAAGTTCAGTATTTTATGAAATTTTCAGACACCTTACCTTACAGAGTAAGGTACAGTTTGGTTGTTGGCAAATGGTGTGCACTATAAGTGACTGCAGTAGAAAACTGCTCTGACCTTTCCTTGACTCAATGGCTTATAAACATAGCTAAATTTTCTTGTTTTTCAAAGTAGAAAAAAGTGTCAGATACAACCTTTCACATATTTCTCAAAAAGAAACTAAACTCAACAATTTGAAAAAAAAATGCTTTACTTTTTTTTCTGAACACAAAGCCTGTTCTGTCATCCATACACTGCATGTGAGCATCACTATATTCCTGTGAAATATGTGCTACCTAGAAACAACAGCAGCATGTGCTCATTTCTTTTTAATCAGTAGACTCAGGAGTTGAAAAACCATCTCTGTTAACAATTAAACTAAACAACTGAATAGTTAAGGACTCATATTACACTTCACCTGCCCTTTCGTGGAGAACCCAACCTTTAAGTTCCAGGTATCACACTGGTAACCTTCCTGAGGTGGAGACTTAAGGTGGTGTATATGAAAGTCACCAAGGCCTGAGGGACACGAAGCAGCAGCAGCAATTTCTATCTTTGGGTTTCACAGGCACAACAAGCACAGAGTGGAGTAGTTTTTGAAAAAGGGTTTTAAAAAGTGAATGTACATACAGCCTATAAGGCAAAGTCTAAGTTACACATGTGTACAACACTGGCACTGTGCTAGGAAAAGTATTATCAGGTACACAGACATACACTGTTCAAATCTACAATCACATGCTTCAGACTGCAGCTTACCACAAAGACAGTCCTGGGGCTGCCCACCAAGGCTCAGGTGTGAAAAGAATCTAGTATTTTCCACTGGCTCAAAGTCTAATGAAGATTCTGTAACATGAATCAGAAAATCTGCTTTTGGTTTTTTTTAAGGAAATAAAAAATGTAGTTAGTTTGTTACTAGTACAGCAGTTTCTGACCACCTGAGATGCTTTGGGTACCAGATGACTTTCAGGCGGGCTTCTGCCTGCAGAACCAAACTTCTCAAAACGTAAGAAGTCCAAGTCTGCCTCTTGGCACATTACACCTCGCATCCTGATGGCTCCTGCTGTAGACACACAGCTTTTCCTCAGTCTCTAGGACTCAGGTTTAACCAAAAGCTATAAAGTCAATCAGGAAACTCAAAGGAGACACAGATAAGCAGTGCCAAGTTGTCAGTGCTTATGAGAAGGGGCACTGGCGGGTTGGCCCAGGCCCACCAGAGTGACCAGTGTCTATGGGAATGTCATGGATCTGGAGTTGTCAGGTCTTGCTATAGAGTGCTACTGAGGCAGTCAGGTCTCACAGTGCTTTCTGATGCCCGTTTGCAGAAGGCTTTGTAGTTTCTGAATCCCTTGAGGTATCAGACAAGTGAAGTTTGTGAAGTCCTGTAGAAAAAAAAAAATAAGAAAAGGTGAGAAAGCATTGCTAAGGAACCGGGTGACCAGAAAAGACTCACTAAGCAGAACAGCTTTCCTGTGTAGGCTGCAATGCTGGAGATCAAATCCAGGACCGCATTTTGATAGGCAAGCATTCTAACACTGAGACACATTGCTGACCCCGGAACTACACTTTTAAGATGTAAGGAGGTTCACTTCTTAAATGTGGGTATGACACAGGACTGATGTCACCTGCAGGCCTCCCACGAAACAGTTCACCTGGGTCAGCAGCACTCCTGTTGCTACTGTGTAGCAGATGGTCTCTGAAGATGCCTGCTAGCAATGGAATTGCTTATCAAAGTCAGACTTAACATCTTGGGCCATTTGAACATATATTTAAAAAGGGTCTTTTCTATACAAGGAATTGCCCCTAAGTAATACACAAAAAGATAATAGAAAATATCTAAAAAAAGAAACAAACACGCCTCCTGAGTCTCACGTGACTCTTGAAAACTGTACTGTACTATGGTCAGACTAATGACATGATGCACAGGGCCTCTGGCAAGTTGACTTGGACCTTAACAGAAGCTACACAGCAAAGTGCCAACACTGATACAATACTGCAGCCATCTTAGTGGTAGCCAAGCTGGAACTGATCTGAGATCCTAGCTAAAATGATGTTTCAACTAAACACGTGATTGAGGCAAACCCTCAAAGGCATCTGCCTATTTTTAAAGTGGCTGATACTGTGAAACCCAGACACTAAAATTCATAAATTATCTGCTGGTTTAGTTGAAATGAGATGTAGCTTTTCATCCCTGGGCAATATTTCAAAGTGCATGTTACAAATAAAATACACATGGAGCAGTAACCTGGTATTTTTACTTCAAAGGTCATCCTTTCACACACCAAGGTCATAAGGTTGCTGCTTGGAGAAGCTTTATTGCTATTACTACAGTTTAAGTTTTCTGAAATTGGGGCCTTGATGGATCTACCAATATGTTGCCTCTTGAAATAGCTAAAACCACAACCTATATGGAACACAAGCATTCAAGTGGGGTCAGGAAAATGAGCTAATGCTAGGGAGATCTCTCTTTACTGCTATGGAGTACATGCTGTAAGCCTGGGAAGCTTCTGGAGTGCTGCTCACCTTCAAGCACAAACCCTCAGCATTGCTCAGGAGCAGTAGCAGCAAAGGCATATCACTTGGAGCAGGCTCTGACACCACCACAACACAAATGACCAAGACATGACAGCAAACGCCTACCCTGTCTATACCAAGAATGCTAACGTTGTTTTCCAGGGTTATTGGCTTACTGAAGAGAATTATAGGTTGTTTGTTCACTTAGAAAATCCAAGTCCTCCTAAAACTTCAAGTAAATAATAGTAAAAGGCATCCTTACAAAGACCAAGCCTTCAACACCAAGTTGCTCTCATCACTATCATGACAGGAACAAAGGGCTGACTGCCATTCCCAAGTTCTTATGGTGTGCTAAGGCCCCATAAGAACAACCACAGTTCCTACTCACACCTTACAGATGAGGCCCTGTAGTACAATGATATAATTCTGATCTAGTCACACCAACACATGAGTCAAAATGAGACTGACAGCCATGCACGCTTAGAAACTAAATAGACACAAATATCAAAGAATAAAAAAAAAAATCATAGAAAAATGTCCATAAATCTCAAGATTACCTAGGGCCTTGAAAAGTTCTTCTCGTACAGCTGATGTGAATTTCCTGATCAAACACAACGTTGTCACAATAGCAAAGAGTAAATTGTAGGATAATACAATATAGAAATTTCCCAGCCAATTAAATCTTCCAAAGTCTCCAAGTAGATCAAATCTAGTGATCCCTGTTAAAAAATAAAAATAAATAAGAGTTCTTAATGAAGTGAGGTGTGTCCATACCCATAACAAATGCAGTTAGGATTAGGCCAGACTGCCTCAGAGGTGTGTGGAGTTCTGTGGGAAGACTCTGCCATGAAGCATATGACTGCTTCCCAGCAGGGCAACCCAACCATCCCTGACCTTATGTTTGTGCCAGTCACTTGCATGTGATACATAGGAGACTGGCATGAGTACCCATCACCTGTTTAGGGTTCATGCCTATACTGAAGAGCAAGCTTGGGTACTATTCACTAGAGCCCGTTCTTCCCCACTAGTTACATACATGTGATGTCTGTTCCACTCCTGCAACTCCACTTTACTGTCAACACTTTACACATTCTTAATGCTCACCACATAACTGAATAAACAAGACCACTTCCTTCCAATATACTACAGACTTATAAAATAAGAGTGGGAAGCTGGGAATGTGTGATGACTGCATCATATATGGATTTAAGTTACTTAAACTCATTCTTTTCACTGGAAGAATATTTCAGTTTATTCCATGAGTATGTGTCTCTGGGCATGAGTGGTAGGATTTTCTGTTAAATAAATCTTACAAGTCATGTGGTTGAGTGGAGTGAGGAGGAGGATGTGGTAGAGTCCTGAGGAAGACACTGACGGGCTACATGGAGCTAAATAACAAAGAGTTACAAGATGCAATAGATACTTGCTGTAGGACTGTAAAAATACAAGTATGTACTGTATACACTATTGACCATTTAAGGATTTTATGGGTGATTTCAAAAATAACTTTGATATCACATCATCAACTGACTTTTGAATTTGGTTTTCAGTCGTGAGCCAACACAATCCTATCAAATACTACTGGGGGCCTCCCAGAGAAGCTTACGGACAGCAGAAATCTTTCTACGCAAACAGTTCAGTAAGAACAGGGAATTTCAAATTTAGCTCCATAGTCACTCCCACCTGGACCAATGCATTTAAGTTTGAAAGACATTAGCAAAGTGTTTTTAAAAATAGCCTAAAAGAAAGAACTTTGTTAAATGGAATGGATGCCTAATCGGATACTTTACTTTTCAAACCAGAACATGTAAATGATGTTAGTAGCTATATAAACAGTTATGGTCCTACCAACACAAACCTAAAGGCTTCACTGAGACCCCATACTGGTAACTGAAATGATCTCAAAATCTAAAGATCTCCATATGAGTCCAGCAGAAACTATAGTTATCCATCAAGAAAGGTACACTCAAGCTTCTGCATCTATAAAGCTCCCAAACGAGAAGCTGAGTGTACCCTGGATGATGTCTACTGCTATGGGTAAGGGCACAAAGAGCAGGCTGATATGGATTCAACACATGGATCATGTGTTTAATGTGTTACTTGATTATCCATTACTATATGTACCACTGGCATTCCATATGGACAAAATCACCTTAACAATGATACAAATACAAGGTCCATATTCTCTCCTCGTTAATGAATCTGTGGGCGTACATACACCACTTGGGACACCTGTTGTATGCCTACGGTAGCTAGCTTTGTGCTGTCCACAAAAAAGGAGAGCTGGGGCGGGGGGATCAAATCAGTAGCACTGAGCATATAAGTCGTAGAACAGTGAGATGGGTGGTCACAGACCCTAGAAATGGACTCCACTGGGCACTTGTCAGGGTCCAGACATAACAAGATGTCTAGGCAAAGGGCTTATGCAAAAACTTTGTTCCAGGCAAAGATATACAGAAATCCAAGAGGAACAAAAATGCTAGTTCATAGGGTTGGGCTGTGTACTGGCTGGTTTTATGTATCAACTTGACACAAGCTGGAGTTATCACAGAGAAAGGAGCCTCCCTTGAGGAAATGCCTCCATGAGACCCAGCTGTAAGGCATTTTCTCAACTAGTGATCAAGGGGGGTGGACCCAGCCCATTGTGGGTGGTGCCGTCCCTGGGCTGGTGGTCTTGGGTTCTACAAGAAAGTAAGCTGAGCAAGCCAGGGGAAGCAAGCCAGTAAGTAACATCTCTCCATGGCCTCTGCATCAGCTCCTGCTTCCTGCCCTGCTTGAGTTCCAGTCCTGACTTCCTTTGGTAAGAAACAGCAACATGGAAGTGTAAGCTGAATAAACCCTTTCCTCCCCAACTTGCTTCTTGATCATGATGTTAATGCAGGAATAGAAACCCTGACTAAGACGCTATTTTTTCACTTGTACTTTAGGAAAAACCTGACTGATCTTGACCAACCAAAAGATTATTCTGTGTAGCATACAACTCTTTACTTAGAAGCAAAAAAAAAAAAAAAAAAAAAAAAAAAGAGAGAAAGAGAGAGAAACAAAAAAAAAAACAAAAAAGCGAAAACAAAACAAAAAAACCAATCATTTCTTTGAAACTCTGGCTAGGTGGCTTTTGTCCCAGAAACAATTAAAGAAAAATGTCTTTTTCAATTTGAAATTATTGACACTTAAGAAAAAGTAACAGTACTGATGTAAAGCTTATTATACAAATAAGATAACATGGTATTAAGACAATGAGTTTTAAAATACAACAAGGTTAAACTATTAAATACCTTTGGTCAAATATCCGGAAAGTATTCACCTATCGCATCACTGTTAAAACACATAGACTCACAAAGTAGCTTCATTAGACAGCAGTGAGGTGCAGGGTCATGTGGCCTTGGTAGAACACTTCATGACAAGCAATGCACTGCCTCTCCCACAAAGGCTCAACTGAGAATGCTTCATGAGTAATTCCTTCAAAAACAACCTTTTCTCTATTCACTTTTTTAAAAGAACGGGTACACAAAATACAGTCAACTCTAAGAAGGAGCAAGCTGCCCCACCCACAGTATAAGTCAATAGAACTCAAGTTCTTTAGCCCACCTGAGTCAACTTCTACTCTGAGCAAGCATGTTCATGTTGGCAGAGCTGCATGAGGCCATTTGGAGCCTTTGTAAAGGGTGGGACACAAAAGACCTGAGAGTGATGTTATCAGTAAATTATACAACTTAGCCTAGTACACAAACATGTGACCGAAAATATCCATGATTTTAATGTAAAGGTGCCAAAACAACACATGTTCTAATCAAATTTACTAATAAAATTATTAAAAATTAATATCTAAACTCAATGATTAGCTTCAACACCATCTTTTGCTATCTTTAAGTTTTCCAGTTCCTGTAGTATCTAACCAGCTCTTAATCCTATCAAGAATGCTTTTCCTATTTACATTGTGTGTGACATTATATGTCAACTTCAGGCTTTTAAAACTGTGTATATATTTAGTAAGTTCAGTCTTTTTCTCCAGCTTCTGCATGATAGGAAAGGCTGTAGCCACTGGAAACAGTCATTTCTGGGTCTCCTGCTCAGTTCTTTGTTGGGCCTCACTCCAAGCAATTCTCTACTCCACGGGCTATTCTCACGCTGAACACTGAGTCCCTTCTTGGAACACAAAACAGAACAAGTCAAGTACCAGTGTTAATGAACTAAACTGACTCCAATGGCTGACGGTGCACTCACTCTGCAGAGTCCCTGGGGAAGAGCTGTGAAGATGCTTGGTCAGTGACGTTCTTGCTATGTAAGTAGGATGACCTAAGTTCAATTCCCAAACTCTTTGAAAGCACAACATCAATCCCTGGGCTCCAGGCCACCCAGCCAGACATTCTACTCAGGTGAGTTCACAGCCTATAAGAAACCCTGTCTGGGAAAATCAAGGTAGACACATGAAATTGGCCTTGTGTGACACTATACTCACATACACTCACATATATACACACCACACACAAGTGCATGCATACCACACATACTCAACACATAAATGTACACACAAGGATGGACACACACACACACACACATAACACACACACATACACACACACAATCCCTACAAGATTAAAAGGTTAAATTCCACGAAAAAATATCGGCAAAAGGATTATCAACTAGGAATAGACCAAATTTGGTGACACATATAAATAATGAACCAAAAGTGAAAACTCTGAGTAGGATCCTGCCTAACCATACATTAATAAGACTACTGAGCATTCCACAAGAAAAGAAAACAGAAATGATGACCATAGAAAGTTTTTTGTCAAAGATTGCAATGCAAAGGGGGAGAGAATGCAAAACTATTTTAAATGTTTGAGAGAAAATAATCTAAACTCTCATGTATAAGAATATCTTCCAAAATAAGGCAAAATAAAGCTATCTTAGACGTCCATATATCATGGAATTTATTAGCAGCAGACTTGCATTCCAAGAAATGTTACACTAGGTCTCCAACTAGACCACAGAGCTGTGGTAACAAAAACAGCATGGCACTGGTACAGAAAAAAGCATTGAGGTAGAAAAAGACACAGAAAGAAGCCATAGCCCTCTGACTCTTGACAAAGGAACCAAAAGTACTAGAGAAAGACAGCCTCATTAACAAGTGGTGCCAGAAAGTCTGTGTGTCTACACTAAGAACCAAAACTAGATCCTGCCTCTTCTGCACAAAAATCAACTCAGAATAGATTAAAAACTGCAGTGTAACCTGATACTTTGAAACTACCAAACTAAAAGTAAAAAAAAAAAAAAAAAAAAAAAATCTGGACAGCAACCCACAGCTCAGAAAGACAACAGCAAGAAGAAACAAACGGGCCTGTGTCAGACTAGCAACCTGTATGATGACAGAGACAGAGTGAGAGCCAACAGAAAAGGAGACAATCTGTGGCATCTATTCATCTAACATATTAATACACAGAATAATTTAACTCAGAAATTAAGCATCAAGTGAGCAAATAATTCAATAAATGAACAACTGAACAGTTTTCAAAACAATTTTTAAATGACTAATAAATACAGATTTAAAAAAATCTAACATTTACCCATCAAAATGCCACTATCTTATCCCAGTCAGAACTGCTTTTATCAAAATGCCACTCAGATTCTATCGTTCCCCAGTCAGAACTGCTTTTATCAAAGAAACAAAAACAAAAAGCAACAAATGCTTGTGAAAATGGGAGGTGGGGGTGGGAAAGAAACCTATTCAGTCCTAGTTAGAATATAAGCTGTTATAGCCACTATGGAAATCAGTATGGTGGTTTCTTAAAAAATTCAAAACTTAATCTCCATATGATCCAGCAGTAGTACCCCTTCTACTTAAATATCCAAGGAATCCAGACAGCTTACAACTGATAGACTATGAGTGTCACTGCCACTCCCCATTTCACAGAAGTTTAACACTCAATAAGCCTGGCAGTAACTGGGCAAGTAACTTCTCAGAGTTCTGTCTACAGGCCAAAACAATGTTAGTTTATCTCTACGACTGTAGATGAAGAAGACAGGGAAACCAGGGAGAGATGGTATGGATAGAAACAGGCACAGATAGGATCACACCCAGAATCAAATGTGATATGAATACTCTAACTATCCAAATCCAGACAGGCTTATACAGTCATTTAACACAAAGACACAGGTTTACAGCGTAAGGATTGAAGAGTATTGTAAGGAAGGTAAAATAACTATTTTAACATGTGTCAAAGAGGACTTGAGAAGAGTTACCAATTAAACAATGATCCCCACTACCATAATTACAAGAGCTGGTTCACCTGGGATCCCATGCTTATGCTACTGGTGCCTGAACTTAAAAGCATGCAATGCTAGCTGACAGAAGTACAGGAGAAAGAGGCTCACAGTTTTACCCAGTGCCTCATAGTCCTCTCAACGGCAGTCTAAACAAGTGGACCTAAGTATCTCGAAAGAATGAGGACACCTACCAACAGTGGAGCTAACACTAAAAAGCACAGCACACAGATGAAGCAAATGTCCTGTCCTTTCTTCTGTGCCTTGCACACAGGCTAGAAAGCCTGATCAACAAATTAAAATGCCACACACACGAAGTGTATCCCTTCACATTGAGATCAACAGAGAAACTAAAGAAAAATTACTAACAAGCAAATCTCTCAAATATCCCCAAATGTTTCAGAACAAAATACCATACTTCAAAATATCCCAGGAATCAAAAAAGAAAAAGTATTTTTGACAAAGTAAAAATTAAAATGCTCTACAGGAAAGGATTGTGGGTTCATAAACAAGGATGATAAAGCTATGTAGTGGGGTACAGCACAGGGAGGTAGCAGATGGAGTATGGGGGTGCAGCTAAGTACTCAGATCAGAAAAGGAAAATGGCCTCAAAGATCAGAAAGATCAGCTCCAAGTGCAAGTTAGAAAATGTTACTCCAAAGGTCTACATCAGTAAACTAGAAAGAAAAAGAAACAGGAAAAAAATGCAATCAATGCTGCTCCTTTAAGAGGATCAATAAATCAATACATGTGTAAGCACACTGCTCAGGCGAGGATCTGGGTAAGTGCTAAGTCTCTACTTCCACTGATCGTTGAGGGAGCTGCCCATGGATCTGACATTGCTGCTGACATTAACAAAGCTTCTTCAAGCTGAGTAGGGCTTCCCATAAAAGAAACTGAACTGTTGCTAAACTCTTTTCCAAAAAATAAATTCCAAACCAGATGGTATCATCAATAAGCAATGGTGCACTGAAGGATGAGAAAATAAGTCTATGAAAACCACCCAGGGAAAGAGCCTGTTTCTGAACACTTGTAGTGAGGAAAGCATGACACATAAATCAAAATCATAAGCATCAAACAAAAAGGGAGAACCGCAGAACAATGTCATCAAAAACACTAAAGAAAGTCTTCAGCCAATTTTCATCATATTCAACCCCCCAAAGATAATATATTATGACAGCTCATTCAAGAAACAGCAGGCTAATTGTCATTTGAGAATAAATGCAATTTAACATACTTTGAGACTTAAAAAGTGTGTGGTTGTTTCAATATAAACAAAAACATTTAGCAAAATCCACCATCCATCTGCGTCAGAACTTCAGCAAAGCTGGGAAAGAAAGGGGCATACCGAACATAGTCGAAGACAAGTACTACCCGACAGCATTAAATACCTTCTCCCTAGTTTGAACTCAAGTGCAGGTCCCCAGTGGGAAAGTCCACATCCACTAGACAGTTTCTCTTGAGACTCTCTCTTCATCCCTACCCCTATCATTGGAA
This sequence comes from Rattus rattus, assembly GCF_011064425.1. Classification (NCBI taxonomy): domain Eukaryota; kingdom Metazoa; phylum Chordata; class Mammalia; order Rodentia; family Muridae; genus Rattus; species Rattus rattus. The sequence goes on along the minus strand of NC_046159.1, from coordinate 157,685,493 downwards.
TCAGAGAGCACTGGGTGGGCCATTTCTGTATAGGCTGTGTCATAGGACATGTTTCCACATCAATCTTGTATCATATAACAGACTTCCTTTCCTTTGTTTTTTTTTTTTTTTTTTTTTTTTTGGTTCTTTTTTTTGGAGCTGGGGACCGAACCCAGGGCCTTGCGCTTCCTAGGCAAGCGCTCTACCACTGAGCTAAATCCCCAACCCTTTCCTTTGTTTTTAATTGTGGTAAAAGACATGTAACATAAAATGTACCAATGTAAAATTTTATTTTAAAGCATGGCTTGGTACTATTAATAATAGTCATATTACTTATAACCATTACCACCAAACTCCTTTATCTTGCAAACTTGAAAGTATTCCCAAACTATTCTCCACCCACCTACCCACCCCTACCCACCCCATCTCTGGTATACATCACCTATCTCTGTCTTTATAGACTAGACTACTGCAATTCCTCTTGGAAACAGAACCCCAGAGTCTGTCTCTTTGGACTGGCTTCCAGGGGTAAGTTACATTCCATTTGACATGCATACCACTTTTCGCTTGGCTTATCATCTAACAACAGGCTACTTCTACTTTTTGGCTATTGTTGTAAAGACCTTTTGAAATAATACTTGGTTAAACAAGCTGAGAGAATAAAAGAGATGACATGGCAAATTCAGGCAACGCACATGGAAATTACTTCATCCACATTGAGAACAGCCATCAATGAGGAGTCTCTCTGACATCACAGGAGCTTACACACTAAAGCTCTGCAAGACAAGATATAGGAAGTGGGCTCTTGCTCTTTAAGGAATGCAAAGTTTCTTCAGAGCATCAATTTGGGCTGGAGAGATGTGGTTAAGTACACTGACTGCTCTTCCAGAGGTCCTGAGTTCAAATCCCAGCAACCACATGGTGGCTCACAACCATCTGAAATGAGATCTGATGCCCTCTTCTGGTGTGCCTGAAGACAGCTACTGTGTACTCATATACATAAAATAAATAAATAAATCTTAGAAAAAGAACATCAATTCATGAGGGGTTTGCAGAGGGGAAACTGGGAAGGGGGATATCAGTTGAAATGTAAATGAGTAAAATGATTAATAATAAATGAACATCAATGCAAATGAGCGAAGTTTGTAATGCGAAGTTAAAAGTCCAAGAACCTGCAATGCAGGATTTTACGTCACCAGAAAGAACTAGCAGTCTCTGGACAGGAAAGAAAGGTCAAGGGCAGAAAGCTTCAGGAACATGGAACGAAAGCTTAGGAGTGGAGAAATGTGTCTGAAATTATCATTTTTCATGACTGTGTATTTGCTACAAACTCACTTTGTTCTAATGGAAGGCAATTTAGTTAAGTAGTCAGGTGAACTTCAGTAAGTGAACTTAAATATTCACTAAATCCAAGGATGGAGATAGAGTCTGACCCCTTTCCTGATAGAAATCTTCAGAGGAGGTCCAGCAGTCTCTCAGAGACATTTTCTCTTTTGGTTTGACCTCGAATCTTCTTAACCCTACTCTCCTCTAAATAAAAAAGAAGAAGGCCCTGAACCCACTTGTCATACACAGATTCCTCTCAGTTGTTCAGGATAAAAACAAGGTGGATGGGGAGGGGTTGGACGTAAGACAGCAAAGACCCCCCTAACTTTCAAGTTTCTGATTTGGCAGGATTCTTGGGTGGAAGTACCCTGAAGACTAACGAAACAGCAATAAGCTCTGCTTTGGCAATGGCCTGTGCAGCATCTCATGAGAGCCCAGGGCATGCAGAGTTAGGCTAGTCTTTGGTTAGCACTGGATAGGAGAGTGAGAGGTACAGATAGTCAAGGGATCAACAAAGAAAGGGGGAAAACAGAGGGAAAGGTTGTTAATTATAAAGAAGGGATGCGGAGGTGAGATCACAAATGCCAAAAACCACAGTATGGGGCAACCCAAAAGTCAGCAGGGGCCTAAACAGAGACCAAATTCTGATTTGGTTTGAAATTCATTTTCAGATGGCTGAGTGCTGACTGAGGAAATGAGTTCTAAACCTTTCCTTCTTAACTCCCATTGGAAAGCCCAATTTGCGAATTCATTTGCAATAACAGAAAGCCCAGGATAACAAAAACTATTCTCAACCATAAAAGAACGGGGGAATCACCAACCCTGACCTCAAGCAGTATTACAGAGCAATAGTGATTTAAAACTGCATGGTATTGGTACAGAGACAAGCAGATAGATCAGTGGAATAGAACTGAAGATCCAGAAATGAACCCACACACCTAGGTCCCTTGATCTTTGACAAAGGAGCTAAAACCATCCAGTGGAAACAGGATAGCATTTTCAACAGATGGTCCTGGTTCACCTGGAGGTCAGCATGTAGAAGAATGCAAATTGATCCATTCTTATCTCCTTGTACAAAGCTCACGTCCAAGTTGATCAAGGACCTCCACATCAAACCAGATATACTCAAACTAATAGAAGAGAATGGGAGGAAGAGCCTCAAACACATGGGCACAGGGGAAATTTCCTGAGTATGACACCAATGGCTTATATGGGACCTCACAAAATTGCAAAGTTTCTGTAAGGCAAAGGATACTGTCAATAGGACAAAACTGCAACCAACAGATTGGGAAAGATCTTTACCAACCCAAATCCAATAGAGGGATAATGTCCAATATATACAAAGAACTCAAGAAGTTAGACTCCAGAGAGCCAAATAACCTGTCTTAGTCAGGGTTTCTATTCCTGCACAAACATCATGACCAAGAAGCAAGTTGGGGAGGAAAGGGTTTATTCAGATTACACATTCACATTGCTGTTCATCACCAAAGGAAGTCAGGACTGGAACTCAAGCAGGTCAGGAAGCAGGAGCTGATGCAGAGGCCATGGAGGGATGCTGCTTACTGGCTGCTTCCCCTGGCTTGCTCAGCTTGCTCTCTTATAGAACCCAAGCCCAGGGACGGCACCACCCACAATGAGCTGGGTCCTCCCCCCATTGACCACTAGTTGAGAAAATGCCTTACAGCTGGGTCTCATGGAGGCATTTCCTCAACTGAGGCTCCTTTCTCTGTGATAACTCCAGCTTGTGTCAAGTTGACACACAAAACCCTATTTTAAAAATGGGGTACAGAGCTAAACAAAGAATTCTCAACTGAGGAATATCCAATGGCTGAGAAGAACCTAAAGAAATGTTCAACATCCTCAGTCATCAGGGAAATGCAAAACAAAACAACCCTGAGTTTCCACCTCACACCAGTCAGAATGGCTAAGATCAAAAACTCAGGTGACAACAGTTGCTGAACAGGATTTGGAGAAATAGGAACACTCCTCTATTCTTGGTGGGATTGCAAGCTGGTACAACTGCTTTGGAAATCAGTCTAGTGGTTCCTCAGAAAATTGGACATAGTACTACCTGAGGACCCAGCTATACCAATCCTGGGCATATACCCAAAAGATGCTGCAACCTATAACAAGGACACATGTTCCACTATGTTCACAGCAGCCTTATTTATAATAGCCAGAAGCTGGAAAGGACCCAGATGTCCTTCAATGAAGGAATGGGGACAGAAAATGTGGTACATCTACACAATGGAACACTACTCAGCTATCAAAAACAATGACTTTATGAAATTCATAGGCAAATGGATGGAACTGGAAAATATCATCCTGAGTGAGGTAATCCAGTTACAAAAGAACACACTGATAAGTGGATATTAGCCCAAAAATTTGGAATATCCAAGATACAATTCACAGACCACATGAAGCTCAAGAAGGAAGACCAAAACATGGATGCTTCAGTCCTTCTTAGAAGGAACAAAATTCTCAAGGGAGGAAACACAGAAACAAAGTGTGGAGCAGAGACTGAGGGAAAGGCCATCCAGAGACTGCCCTACTTGGGGATCCATCCCATATACAGACACCAAACCCAGACACTACTGTGGATGCCAAGAAGTGCTTGCTTACAGGAGCCTGATGTAGCTGTCTCCTGAGAGGTTCTGCCAGAGCCGGACAAATACAGAGGTGGATGCTCACAGTCAACCATTGGACTGAGAATGGGGTCCCCAATGGAAGAGTCAGGGAAAGGACTGAAGGAGCTGAAAGGGTTTGCACCCATAGGAAGAACAATACCAACCAATCAGAACCCCCAGAGCTCCCAAGGACAAAATCACCAACAAAAGAGTACACATGAACAGACCCATGACTCCAGCCACATATATAGCAGAGGATGGCCTTGTTGGACATCAGTGGGAGGAGAAGCCATTGGTTCTGTAGAGGCTTGATGCTCCAGTATAGGGGGATGCTAGGGTGGTGAGGCGGGAGTGGGTAGGTAGGTCAGGGAGTACTCTCATAGAAGCAGGGGGAGGGAGGATATATACAGGGTTTCTAGAGGGGAAACCAGGAAAGGGGATAACATTTGAAATGTAAATAAATAAAACATCCAATTAAAAAAATAATATTCAAGAGCCTGGGGGTGGCTCCGAGGTAGAGCACACGCTTGGCATGCCTGAGGCCTTGGGTTCAAACTCAAGTGCCAAGAAATACAAGAAAAAAATAATATTCAGAAGGAAAAGCAAAGTCAACAAAAGATTCTGAAACAAAGAAATATCCAGGTGCAATTACAATTTCCTATAGAGTACATGCACACACCTCCAGGAAAAAGAATCTGAGAAACTGAAACAATGTGGCTGCTGGAAAGTAAAGAAAGGACAAGGACTGAAAGCATGGCCAGACCACAAACTCTGGCCACACCACATGGAGACACTCAGCTGGTATTCCACAGGAAATTTCCTTCCTACTGGCTCTCACAATTCTAGAAGGTGCTACAGGCTGCTGGGATAGAGGAAGTCATCAACAGTCTTTCTTACCCAGCTGTGAACCCCATGAATGCAATAACAGGTCCAGGGGTGAATGTGACTACTATTTTCCTAAATGGATATAATGCCAATCTGCCCCTAAATTCACTATCTCTAATACGTGTAGATTAGTGCAGCTCTCAGGCCTCATCAAGGAAGTTTCTTGGCACAGTAGACAGTAGTTAACATGAAACTCACAGTTCGTCAAAATCCAAAAACTAACTATCATATCTATGGTCTACTAAGCCACAATGGAAACATCTGTATCATAGCTCCCAACCAAGGCTAAGATCTCAACAAGGAAAAGGGGGCGGAAAGATTACAAGAAACAGAGGTTGGGGAGCATTTGAATCAAGCCATGTTTTCTTAACAGATGACCTTTATAGCAGCTGTGGTTACCTGCACAAGACCTGCACAATATGGAGTCAGGCAGCATTCCAGTTTGGAAGGGCTCTTGAGCCCCACCCACCTTGGTTGGGAAGCTTTTGAAGCGGATGACTTCTAGGGAGGGAGAACCATAAGTAGACCCAGCTCCAGTAGATGGTCCAACACTAATGAGTGTATGGACAACACAAACCAGCATCGGTGGGTTTTTTTAAAAGGATACAGAGTTGAGAGGAGGCTGGGAGGTGTTAAAGAGAGGAGTGGGGTGAATATTATTAAAGTACATTGTATATACATAATAGTCTCAAAAATTAATGAAAATGGTATTTTAGATTTCTTTTTAAATCATGATCAGAAGCTACTTCAGCCAGTCTAATTCTTAATGCACCTCATAAATGCAATCTACTCATGTACTTATGTATATAATTCATTTTTAAAATATCCTACAACTGAGATGGCCCGTTCCTCTGTCTCAAAGCCAGTCATGTGTTCCACTGGAGATACTCACTTGGGTAAGAAAAGGCTCTCTACTATAGAACTCTGACAACAGCACCTTCACTTCACATTTTAAAGTAGACCCTGAAGGCTCCTTCTCACCTGATAATCCCAACTGGAAAAGCTTAGGAACTACATCAGCCAGCTATATTTTGACTGCCATGACGAGCATAGCCAGTTCTGTGCACAGCAGTGGAAAGCATGCCCAGGCCAGGGAGGCATGGGCTGAGGACCATCAGCAGCTGCTCTTCTGCCTCTGTCATGTAACGCAGGGCAGTTTCAGCAGTTCCTCATTCTTAGAAATCCTAACCAGATCTCCAGATGTAACACTCAAACATAAGTTAATTAAACAGCTGCTTTGTTATCTTTAATAAAACTGAATATATTACATACATGTTTTCTGAGAAGTTTTCACTGTGGATTTTGAAACTACTGTTATATCGATATCATAATTAGAATCTATAAATCACACTCTGCTTCACACCTACCACTGCTGAGTATCTGTGAACGTATAAATCACACTGTGACTCACATCTACCACTGCTGAGTACCTGTGAAAGTATAAATCACACTCTGCTTCACACCTACCACTGCTGAGTATCTGTTAAAGTATAAATCACACTCTGCTTCACACCTACCACTGCTGAGCATCTGTGAAAGTATAAATCACACTGTGACTCACATCTACCACTGCTGAGCATCTGTGAAAGTATAAATCACACTCTGCTTCACATCTACCACTGCTGAGTATCTGTGAAAGTATAAATCACACTCTGCTTCACACCTACCACTGCTGAGTATCTGTGAAAGTATAAATCACACTCTGCTTCACATCTACCACTGCTGAGCATCTGTGAAAGTATAAATCACACTCTGCCTCACATCTACCACTGCTGAGTATCTGTGAAAATATAATTCACATTCTGCTTCACACCTACCACTGCTGAGTATCTGTGAAAGTATAAATCACACTCTGCTTCACATCTACCACTGCTGAGCATCTGTGAAAGTATAAATCACACTCTGCCTCACATCTACCACTGCTGAGTATCTGTGAAAATATAATTCACATTCTGCTTCACACCTACCACTGCTGAGTATCTGTGAAAGTATAAATCACACTCTGCTTCACATTTACCACTGCTGAGCATCTGTGAAAGTATAAATCACACTCTGCTTCACACCTACCACTGATAAGCATCTGTGAAAGTATAAATCACACTCTGCTTCACATCTACCACTGCTGAGCATCTGTGAAAGTATAAATCACACTCTGCTTCACATCTTCCACTGCTGAGTATCTGTGAAAGTATAAATCACACTCTGCTTCACACCTACCACTGATGAGTATCTGTGAAAGTATAAATCACACTCTGCTTCACACCTACCACTGATGAGTATCTGTGAAAGTATAAATCACACTCTGCTTCACATTTACCACTGCTGAGCATCTGTGAAAGTATAAATCCACACTGTGCCTCATCTACCACTGCTGAGTATCTGTGAAAATATAATTCACCCTCTGCTTCACACCTACCACTGCTGAGTATCTGTGAAAGTATAAATCACACTCTGCTTCACACCTACCACTGATGAGTATCTGTGAAAGTATAAATCACACTCTGCTTCACATTTACCACTGCTGAGAATCTGTGAAAGTATAAATCACACTGTGCCTCACATCTACCACTGCTGAGTATCTGTGAAAATATAATTCACCCTCTGCTTCACACCTACCACTGCTGAGTATCTGTGAAAGTATAAATCACACTCTGCTTCACACCTACCACTGCTGAGTATCTGTGAAAGTATAAATCACACTCTGCTTCACACCTACCACTGCTGAGTATCTGTGAAAGTATAAATCACACTCTGCTTCACATCTACCACTGCTGAGCATCTGTGAAAGTATAAATCACACTCTGCCTCACATCTACCACTGCTGAGTATCTGTGAAAATATAATTCACATTCTGCTTCACACCTACCACTGCTGAGTATCTGTGAAAGTATAAATCACACTCTGCTTCACATCTACCACTGCTGAGCATCTGTGAAAGTATAAATCACACTCTGCCTCACATCTACCACTGCTGAGTATCTGTGAAAATATAATTCACACTCTGCTTCACACCTACCACTGCTGAGTATCTGTGAAAGTATAAATCACACTCTGCTTCACACCTACCACTGCTGAGTATCTGTTAAAGTATAAATCACACTCTGCTTCACACCTACCACTGATGAGCATCTGTGAAAGTATAAATCACACTGTGACTCACATCTACCACTGCTGAGTACCTGTGAAAGTATAAATCACACTATGCTTCACACCTACCACTGCTGAGTATCTGTTAAAGTATAAATCACACTCTGCTTCACACCTACCACTGATGAGCATCTGTGAAAGTATAAATCACACTGTGACTCACATCTACCACTGCTGAGCATCTGTGAAAGTATAAATCACACTCTGCTTCACATCTACCACTGCTGAGTATCTGTGAAAGTATAAATCACACTCTGCTTCACACCTACCACTGCTGAGTATCTGTTAAAGTATAAATCACACTCTGCTTCACACCTACCACTGATGAGCATCTGTGAAAGTATAAATCACACTGTGACTCACATCTACCACTGCTGAGTACCTGTGAAAGTATAAATCACACTCTGCTTCACACCTACCACTGCTGAGTATCTGTGAAAGTATAAATCACACTCTGCTTCACATCTACCACTGCTGAGTATCTGTGAAAGTATAAATCACACTCTGCCTCACATCTACCACTGCTGAGCATCTGTGAAAGTATAAATCACACTGTCACACCTACCACTGCTGAGCATCTGTGAAAGTATAAATCACACTCTGCTTAACATCTACCACTGCTGAGTATCTGTGAAAGTATAAATCACACTGTGCCTCACATCTACCACTGCTGAGTATCTGTGAAAGTATAAATCACACTGTGACTCACACCTACCACTGCTGAGTATCTGTGAAAGTATAAATCACACTCTGCTTCACATCTACCACTGCTGAGTATCTGTGAAAGTATAAATCACACTCTGCCTTACATCTACCACTGTTGAGTATCGGTGAAAGTATAAATCACACTCTGCTTCACACCTACCACTGATGAGCATCTGTGAAAGTATAAATCACACTCTGCCTCACATCTACCACTTCTGAGTATCTGTGAAAGTATAAATCACACTCTGCTTCACACCTACCACTGCTGAGTATCTGTGAAAGTATAAATCACACTCTGCTTCACATCTACCACTGCTGAGTATCTGTGAAAGTATAAATCACACTCTGCTTCACATCTACCACTGCTGAGTATCTGTGAAAGTATAAATCACACTCTGCTTCACATCTACCACTGCTGAGTATCTGTGAAAGTATAAATCACACTCTGCTTCACATCTACCACTGCTGAGTACCTGTGAAAGTATAAATCACACTCTGCTTCACATCTACCACTGCTGAGTATCTGTGAAAGTATAAATCACACTCTGCTTCACATCTACCACTGCTGAGTATCTGTCAAAGTACTGTTTACTTCCATGTTACAGCAAGGAACACAGCAGGCAAAGCTCAGAGTGAAGAGTGACACTGACCAAATGCAAGCCTTCTCAAGAAACAGTAATCTCTAACAAAGTCCCTCTCCCGAGGACTCAGATAAGGAATAGGTTCAGATACCTAAATTATATACAAGCTGATCTGAAAGAAAGGCTACTCTTGTTTCAGTATCATACCTTTGTAACTCAGCATTTTGACCTTGCATAACTAGTGAGTTATAAGGTACAAAGATAAAAATCATTTAAAAACATAACAAGCAAACATATTTCACAGATGGTGCCTGAACTCGAAGGCAAACTCATCTGGGGCTTGAGAAGAAGAGTGATGGAAAATAAGCTCGCTTGTCTTCCCAGCCAAGCAGTGAACAGCAAGCTGTCATGGAGGTGTTCTTCAAAACACACGGCTGAGCATCTGCAGGGAACTGCTTAACCACTCTCATTTCATCCTGCTGTAACCATGTCCTCTAGTCACACTCAGTCTGTATTAAACAGTGATCTATACTTAAAATAAGAACATCCACTATGCCAAAATAGGGATTCTTTACAATCAAACTCTGACCACACACCAGAACAATGTGTCAGCTCATTGAAGGCACAGCAATGTTCTTACAGGTTTTAAAGGACTGAATGCAAAAAAAAAAAAAAAACTTACATTTGCTACATACAATAAACTACATTCATTTCATTGACTTAAAATGCCTGCTCAAAATAACCCTCACAACTTCTTTGTAGCAAGTGATAAGCTTATTAAGTTATTTAGTGAACATTTTTCAATGAACCCATGTCCCCCATTCAAATGTAGTAAGCTATGTGAGAGTAATGCTTCAATGGGCATGTTAGTCACATCGTGCACTTAAACCTTGAGCTGCAGACTTCATCAACAATAGCAGCTGATGATTCTTAAAAGAAAACAGCTATAAGACATTTTTGTTTTCATTTTCTTATACAACTATATCATCAAATTCACTATGGTACTCTGGAATCAGTGTACTTTCAATTCATAATTGAATTTATCCTCTTCATTAACCATCACTCAGATGTCAGGTCCTATGTTCTGTTCTGCTGTGTGCCCATTTCTCCTAATGACAGATGCTGCGGATTGATCTCACAGGAGCGAAGGAGATCAAGTTGAGGTCAGATCTCCTTGTGAGAGCTGAGGAGAGAGGGAAATTTTCACAGCCAGGGATGTGGTTAATGCGGCCTCTGTTCTGATCTCAAGCTTTTCAGCTGGTGCATCACAATCCTGCTCTTCAGCAGGGGCACACTCATCTGTACCTCACCTTCTTAAAATCAAAGGCTCAATCCAAAGCATTAGCAGATCACAAAGTAACTTTCTAGTTTGCATTTCCCATAATACAAAACGCAGGCTTTATCTCTACTCTAGAACTTTTTGAACACTGCAGAAAGCCTCCATGAATCTGTTTAACGTATTTACTCTTTTCATCTATTCAGTGCCACTGGGCATAACACGCATTGCAGTGCGTACTGCTGTCTCACATGGCGCCACATGACTCACTGTACCGCAGCGCACTCCACTAATCCTGTTTGGACAGCTGGGGCCAAGAGCTTCTCAGCTGCATTTTAATTGTTCCATCTTTTTTTTTTCCTTTTTATTTATCTCTATGGCAAACTATTCAGGAATTTAATTTGTCAGGCTTCAAAAAGTAAATTTTACCATTAATTTGTTTTGTTTGTAGTAAGCCTATACACAGCAGGTGATTTTCTCCCATAAAATAAAAATACATTAATGATTATGAATTACTCTTAAATAACAAAGCACAATAAATAAGACTTTCAAAGGGTCGAAATGGAAAGGCAGCTGATCACTACCAGTATCTGCTGGACTATCCTGACAGATGCAGCATTAGCTTCATTAGTGGTGGCACTAATGTGTATGCTTCATGTTTCAATATTAGCCCATCATAAGCAGATGCGTTCTACCAATCAAACACGAAAGAGTCATACTCAATAAATGGCCTGTGGAAGAGAGGTTTTAGACTTATACTTTAATTTTACTGTTTATTAAAGCATACAAAACTACCGCAAAGCACCCGCTTTCTGACACAGCTGTGACACTGATGGCAAAACCCTTGAGTCGGTAATGGAGGCAGTATCAGGGCAGAGCAAGCTCCTGGTCTACACTGCCAATGGAGATGGGGACAGAGTTCACACAGAGCAGAGCAAGCTCCTGGTCTACACTGCCACTGAAGATAGGGACAGAGTTCACAGATTACTCTGCCTGGTCATTTTCTCATCGTTAATTTACAAGGTTAAAACCTAAGTCTTGAGAATTATATAGAACTGCCTAAAAGAAACATCTGCCTGAAATAATATTTAGCTAAGAACAGTCTAGAACAGTGCATTATAAAGGACAAATGACTTATGACTCAACTATTTCAGCAACAAAGTAGAATTCTCTTTCACAGTAAAGCCTGCCTGTATTTCAGTCATTTAAGGAAACGCTATGATTGGCAGGCAAGTGGAGACCGCAGGACTGACAACTGTCCTTTGACTTGGTGTCTGCTCTCAGGGACTACACACATCATGCTCAGCTCTATTTCCATGAGCACAGAGCAGCTTAAAAAATGTTTACAAATTTCTATTTTTTTAAAAGCACACATTAAACTATACATTTGGAAATATATTCATATGTGGAAATTGTTTTAATATTTTCTAGGTGCTAAAGTGATTTTTAAAAGTCACAGTTTCCTCATTAGAAGATTCAAAAGCCCAACTTGCAAATGTGGTAAGAAATAAAAGACTTATTTATTGTTTGGGAAAGGAATGGTTTAAGTGCTTAAAAAATAAATGGTCTTTGTTTAAAAAAAGCACTGGCTCTGGTATGGCCCTATACACAAATAAAGTATAGGATAATATAATATTATGTTTTAAAGGTGATTTTTATAAAGAATTTATAAAGCAAAAGTTAAAGAGATGTAATAAAGCTATCTGTAAAACCATGGACTTTTAATGAGCATTTCTCAATCCAACTTACCCAGTGTTCTTGACATCACAGGCAAAGCAGAGCTCAAGACTAAAATTGACACACAATTCCCAATGATCTGTGGAGAGAAGGAAAGCATGATGTGCAGGGAAACAGCAGCAGGCAAGAGCCCCTCACAGCACTCTTGGAAGGACAGTGCAGGACAAAGACTCGGAGCACCTGGCAACTTCTTAAAGACACTAATCACAGAGTAGAATTTAAACATAATGAGCCTTTCCATTTAAAGTTACATTTATGAATTTATGAAACAGCGTATAGGTGCAAACAAATAGACACTCATAGAATACATAAATCGTATACATTTTATATTATTTTAATGTGGTTGGCAATTTGAAAGCTTTGCCTATGAAATTAAAAAAAAAAAAAAAAAGAACACCTTTGGACTCCTGACTAAATCTTATCTTACGTAACATCTATTCTGACCTATACAACCATTATAAGCTTCAACTCTGGGATTTGAAAACACTAGAAACAAAAACATCTAAATCTAAGTAATTCATGTGCAATGTATCTTCTAGTTACTCAGTCTCCTCCAATGAGAGGCACTGAAAACAATTAGTATTTATAATCGCCGCAATTAGATACTTGCTACTTAGTGACTTTAAGGAACCTGTAATAGTATACATCTGGGTGGATGGATAGATATTCCATACAAGTAATATATATTATAGAGCAGGTACACACACACACTCTTGCGGACTGTAAATATAGACTATGTAATACAAATGGGAAAGGCCAGCAGCAGCTTTTAGCCATTCTCCTTAGGCAGCCTGTGAGATTATTTTATAAAGATCCATTTATTATGTAATGAAACAGCCTTTATTGCCCTGGAGTCAGTGACACATTGTATAAAATCAAATTAGCCTCACATCACACTGTCTCTGAACAGATCTCTTCCTTCTCACTTTAATTATTCAGAATTGAATACTTTGTCTCTACTACTTGTAGCAACTAAGCTCTTCAGATTTCAAACAAGCTCCCAAAGTACAGTTAGCACAGTCCAAGTTACTCATTAGCAATATGTTTTCTTTAAGAAGAAAAGGGGTCCTTTCAGGAGACTTCCACAGCTAGTTACCAAGTGCTGTAGTTCTATGCATTTACAAGTGAATGGATGCAGTCCAAATTACACAGAGCACATCCTATCCCACTCACTCAGCATTCTGAAAACCTTCCTTTGTGTATCTGCTACTTACAAATACACATCAGCCCAGAAGAGCTATTCAGGGTGATTACTAACTAAAACACTTGCTTATCTTGGAAGCAAAAGAAAAGCCAGTGGCTTCTAAGACTTTACCTTACCTTTGTCATGGTTGTGTCATCCTTCTTGGGTGTAAAGTTTCCAAAAACTCTGAGGCTATAGAAACCAACAACAGAAGATACCATGAGATAGCTGTGAGAATGAAGGAAAAACTCTCCAAGAGAATGCATACTTCCCAAAGTTAAAACCCATAGGAAAAGCAAAGCAAAACAAATAGCCACTAAGGCTTATGGAAGACTGGCTTGTTTTTCTTTGCAGACAAGTGTCTTAGTAAATTACTACTGTCCCAGAAACTAGACAGAAAACTTGTTAACAGACATAACATTCGGCTGAAGAAAGGATACAAAATCAGAATGATTTCAAGTGCAGCTCCCACAAAGCCAAAAGTGGAGAGAGAGGCGCTTCCTATGCCAGGGCCCTGCAGGGAAGACACTCCTCAGAATCCAGTGATGCCATTACACAAGACAATTGAATGAGGAACACTTAACACCTACTTAGGATAGCATGAACCCCCCAAAGCCTGACTGACTTCTTCATACACTCAACAGCATGTTATTAATTCTAACAGGTTCAAAAATAACCTGGTTTGCCTCAAATGTACTTTTAAGTCATTTGCCAAAATGATATCATTATGATTAGTGCTGTAAAATAGAACAATCTGCTATCTGAGAAAAACACCTTGAATGTTCTGGGAGTTATTTTTTCCTTTTTTTATATTTAATTTTCCTTTCTTTTTTAAAAACTTTTTACTGATTATTTGTGAATTTCACAGCATGCAGTTTTGGACCAGCCCCTTCACGCATTCCAACAGTTCATAGATGGGGTAGATGCTGGGGTAGGCTATCAAAGCCCTGCATCTGGGCCTGGACGATAGCTAAGTTGGTCAGCTTACAGCTCTTCAGCACTGCCCAAGAAAGAGGCAGGGCCCACTTTTCTGCAACTGGCAATGGGGCAGGGCTAGTTCACTTGCTCTTATGCTCCCATGCCCTCCAGGCCAGCTCTCACAAGCTGCACAGGCCAGCGGCAGGGCTAGCTCTCCCAAGATCATACCCTGGGGGGCAGCTCACATATGCCCCTACCACCTAGCCAGTTCTACTGTGTTGCCCAGGTGAGGTGCTGCTCTCTGGGGAGGCTTTTTTGTTTTTGTTTTTTAAATACAGTAATATATAACCAATGCAGAAGCAAAATATAAAGATTATACGCTAGAGCTTGCCAAATTTAAGATATATTTATAAAGCAATGTATATCCAATTTCCTTTTCCCAAATTTTCCTTGGTAATTCAGCTACAAATGTATGACTGATAACACTTATTTTTTAAAAGTAATTTTAACACAAAATAAAAAGTAACACATATTTTTATAAATATTATCCTAATCTCAAGACCTATATTTACTTATGCAAAACAGAACAAATAATGTCCAGATGCTGATAACTGACAGCAAACATCAGTCCACTAAAGTAGGAACAATATTTTCAAAGCTTACTGATAGAGATTAAAGGATAATCTCTAAATACACAACACCATTCCCCTGGTTGTCTTAAATTACAACAGCAGAGATAAAGCAAAATACAATGGAAAACAATAGCTAATATCACACACATTATAGTGGAGATAAAGGAGTAAGAATAACCCATGGAATTCCATACATAAAGTGAGGTCTTGGGACCAACTTTTAAGGGGCTGTGCCTCCTTCTCCCAATAATAGGCAGGACCCAGATGCAGTGGGTCAGAGTGTTCAAGAGTGCACCATACCATCATAGTCCAACATGCCCACCACTCTACTCAACAAATGGAAGCTCAGCTTTCATAAATTTTATAGTAAATCATTTCATCCACTTTTCTCTCATTAATCTGTCTTTTGCTACTAGGCCCTCTGTTATGAACCCTGTGCTGGGTAACAAAAAGATCCTACTTTCCTCCCCTACAAAGGTATACTGGCAAGACAAAAAAAAATGTTCTGGAATATTCACTGTCTCAAAAGCAATGACAGGAAGATTAAAAGCACTCAGACATTTGCACAAGCGCATGGAGCCTGGAAGTACAGGTCACGGTACTGTGCAGTAGGGGATGCTACAAAACGCACCCTGCTCTTCTGCGACACTACAGTGGAGTGAGAGCAAGCATGGGTCACATAGGCAGCTTCCCCCTTTGGGATTACAGTAAAAGGAAAAGGCAAAGCCAGGACTGCAAGGAGAAGCATCCTGTGCACAAGGCCTCCAGTGAGAGCTGAGGGAAACAAGGTGATAAAGGTAGAGGAGCTCTCACACATGCTGCTGCTTATGAAAGACAAAAATGGCCGAAGAAATTCAAAGCAGGTTATCTTCATCTCAAGTAGAAAGGAATTAAGACATAGAATGACAACATATGCCTTAAAGAGAAACATGACAGAGTAAGTCAGGAGGGTTTTAATGTCACCACTATGAGGATTGGAAAACTGCTGACTTAGAAAAATAAAGTGAATTTCAAAAGGTAAATCAAATACCCACTTTACATATTCAAAAGTAGCTAGGTCTGATGGCCCACACCTGTATTTCCAGTCCTTAGGAGGTAAAAGCATAGGGTCAGAAGTCCAAGGTCATCCTTGGCTCCATAAGGAGTCTCAGGCCAGGCTGAGTGAGTGTGTGCATGTAGGAAGCTGAGGCAAGGCATTGCAAAAGACAAAAGACTGTGTGTCAAGTACAAGTGTTCAGTGATAAACACCTTCCTAACAAAAGGTGTAGTTAAAACGGGGTAACCACCAGACTCTATTAAAATCCTCAACTTCTTTTGCTTGGGATTACTTTTGAGACAGTATCAGCATGTAGCCCAGGCTGATCTTGAACTCAAACTCATGACACTCAGTCCCTTAGGTGCTGGGACTGTATGCATGTGCCACCATGACTGGTGGCATCATCAATCTTTAAACCAGATAAAGTTAACTCATGAAACAAGTTCATCTAGATGCCCCTCCAATAGCCACACAGTTGAAGTGCATTTCAGAAGACGTGTGATACTTCTGACACACAGTCCCTCTACTTTTCCAACATGTAGTAAGTTGATGGAGTCTAGCTGATCTACCCTTTATACATCACTATTTTAGAGAAAGCATTTTCTTTAAAGAATTACAAGTAAAAAATTCAGTAAAAATCAACGTCAAGTCTGACACAGACGTCTATAAATAACCCAGATACTTGAAAGAAACACCCTAGAAACAAAAGTACATACATACATATCATATACATAAGATATGAACATGTTCATGCAAACTTTATTCAGAGAAGTTCACAGGGCCTAAAATGTTTACAACCAGAAAGATGTTTCCATGAGCTAACACAAAACATTCTGACACATCTAGAAAGACTTTGGAATGCATTTAACTTTACCCTTGTTCCCTTTGGCATTGCAGTCTCATCAACCAGCAGGCAAAGAATATTACACGCCACCAGGAGGACTGAAATGGACTGCAACAGAAAGGGTACTACTGTCAGGTCTCAGTTTCAAACACGACTTTTGACAATACATAGAACATGTGTCTTTCAGAATGGGGGACAGTCCTGTAATGAGTATACTCTATACAGTATACATAAGAACTCTAAGACAATTCCAAACCTTCTGTAAATTATAATTTCAAGGCTCATGACAGAAGATAACAATATGGAAGTGTTTCCTATGTCGACGCCGCAGTGAGAGACCCACAGCTTCACAAACCATAGCTCATCTTAGACAGGAACGCCACTCCTAAAGATTCGGGAGCAGCAGCCATGCTTTTTGTTTTTTTAATTCTCCTCGGGCAAAACCTGAAGTCCCTGATGCATGCAGAAGCTAAAGCTGGACAACTTATGACGACTTATCTAATTGTCATTCGTTTCCACTTCTGCTCTGCTGCATTTTTACAAATTGAAATACAGACAGATTTTGATTCTGTTAACAGAAACAAATTTTCCTGGGAGTGGCTTGGCTAAGGGAAACACAGAAGATGATACACTTTACTCAAGCTCGCAATTGCTTCTTACTGTTTCAATAAGGAGGAGAACCATAACAGCAGGATACACCAAATTTCTCTCCCATGCTGAAGCTTTTTTCCGCCTCTCTATTAGAAAGAAAACAAAATAAAATAAAAATTTCAGCAATTTCCAAAACTTATTTCCAGGTTCATGTTTTCATACACCTCATTATATTTCAACCAGTAAACATGAGTTTTTGCTTTCTGAAAAATGTAAATTGTACGATAAACTGTTTTTAATTATCTTCTACAAACTATAAAAATCCATTTAAAACCAGCTTACTACATGAAAAGCTCAATCCCATGAGGCTTAAATTTCAGCTTAGTAAAGACAACTTTGCTTTTAAAGAAATATATCATTAATGAGTAGCTCACTTTTAGGATAAGAATATGTGTACTCGATACACATGTATTTACTAATGTGGGCAGATATTTGAGTGGGTAAAGAAGTATGAATAATAATTCCTTCTATTTTCAGGTCCCAAGGCTGAATGAATACTTTGTTTTCCAAAGACTATAAAGGAACTTTACCTTCTAGCTGAAACAAACTACTTTGTACCACACCCTCCTTGTGCTATGATCATCGGGGAAGAAACATTAAACTTCGAAACAGTCTCCAAATGTTTAGAGCAACAAGATAAGGAAAGCAAGAAGGTAAAGAAAGGCTGACATTGTGTGACGTGATGGAGGTGAATCCTTCCTGTGAGCACCCTTTCCTGGCAATGTATTTTCAGTCTGGAGTTGGCATGGGCCCAAAAGTCTGAGAAATCAAGTGGAAGTGAAGAGACAATGGCAAGGGCCTGGAGTGACTCCACAGTAAGAGCCCCCACTCCTCATCTAGAGGACCTGGATTTGGTTGCTAGCACCCACATTGTGTGGCTCACAACTACCTGTTACTCCAGTTCCTAGGGTTCTGAGGGCACCTGCACACACGTGGCACACATACAGTCAAAGAGTTATGCACATGCAAACCCATGCACGTGCGTGCGCGCACACACACACACACACACACAGAGAGAGAGAGAGAGAGAGAGAGAGAGAGAGAGAGAGAGAGAGAGAGGATATTTTCCCTTTATTTTTGTACAAGAGGCTAAAGCAGCAATGCTGAAGTGAAATTCTCAGAAAACCCAATAGAAGCAAGTAGATAAACCAAGGAGCTTGGAGCTACAGAAGCAGCTAGAAATTGAGAGGGCAAAAATCTCAGAAATAAGAAATAAGAAGTAGGCTGCTAAGTTGATTTCTTCCTCCTTAAGACCTCAGTAATAGAAAAGCTACAGAAAGGAATGGAGATGTAGATGAGAGGCCTGGAGCTCAGCAATGTTCCAGACCAATTAAGAGTTCACTAGGAAGCAGGCAAAACACATCAGGACCAATGAAAAGCAACACCCTAGGAATACAGACAGACAGATAGACATGGCCACTATAAGAGCCTACCCAAAAGAAGAAAATGTACAGTTTCTACGGTTTTGTAAGAAATATCTAGAAGTCATATATTGCCAGGAGGCAAAGAAGAAAGAGACAACAGAAACAGACCCTCACTTGGTACACATACAGACTTAGTAGAAAGAGGCCTTGATTGACAGTCAACTAAATAAATGACAAAAAAACAAACTGACAAAGAAATCTGAACCACTGAAAACAGCCACATGATATCCCAGAGCTGAGAGTTCCTGTAACTAAAATAATTCAACAAAAAGCTTGAACAACAGTTATGGCACAGCTGGGAGATATTAAAGTGGGAAACAAACTAGAAGACTGCATGAGAGGCTAGGGCACAGAAAGGTGACATAAGAATGGGAGAAGTGTGTTTAACTGGAATCTGAAGGAATCAAAGAAAATAGGACAGATAAAAATTGGTAAGATAATGACCAACAATTTTTCAATAACGAAATTATCAAGCCACAGCCACAAAAGAAAGAAAAAAGAAAAGGACAGGCAAGCAGGCATATGCACCTGTGTGTGCGCACGCGCACGCGCGCGCGCGCACACACACACACACACACACACACACACACACACACACACACACACACTGCTCAGGACCCTGGACTTCTGGTCATGGGAAATACAATGGCCTTTGGGGACAGAGAACAATACGAACCTAAATGACCCAGCTTACCATCTTGAGAGTTTCCAGAACATGCAGCTGAGAGAAGGAGCCAAGAAAAGATCAGCTCATTCCTACCCTGGAAACATGAAATGTGAGTTTGAGAAAACAAACTTGTAAGTCTTCAGAGATGAGACTTCAGGACAAAGAAAGGACACTAAAATCTGCCAAGGATCACCTCAAACCCGTAACAACCCATGGCTGAAGACAAGCATGAGGGAAAAGTGCCCACAGCTGCAGGGGCCACAAGGACAAATGCCACATGGTGGTGCAGGTGTCCTGGAGCACCAGCACTCTGATCCAACCTACTGAGATTCTAGGTAACTGAACCGTTATCAGCATTCCAAACCAAAGTTCCTTCCTCCCAGAGAAGGCGAAAAAACTTGGAATCTCAAAATGCCTATTTTCCCATCAAAAATGGCCAAGCATGCAAAGAAGCACACAATAAACACGATACTATAAAACAAAACCAATCATTTAAAATTTATCAGGAGCCAACAAAGATGTCAGAATTCAGAGGCAAAGATACTAGAAGTGCTCTTGTCTTCATTAGGAATGCTGTGATAGACAATACCTTGACCACAAGTAACCTGGGGAGAAAGGGATTCATTGCAGCTTATAATTGTAGTCCATTGTCACAAAGAGAAGTCAGGACAGTAGTGAGACGGGGTGTGGAGGCAGGACATGACGCGGAGGCCACAGAGGAGTGTAGCTCACTAGCTTGTCCTCATGGCTTGTTCAGTCTGATTGCTCATACAACCAGGGCCATCTCCCCAAGGGCGCTCCACTCAAAATGGGCTGGGCCCTCCCACATCAATTATTAATAAAAAAAAAAATGGCCCAATTTAATGAGAGAATTTTCTAATTGAGGTTCTCTTTTTCCAAATGACTCTAGCTCAGTGGTTCTCAACCTGTAGTGGTTAACCACTTTGGGCTTAAACGACCCTTTCACTGGGGTCTCCTAAAAATGTAGATATTTACATTATGATTCATAATAGTACCAACCTCAGTTATGAAGTAAAACAAAAATAATTTTATGGTTGGGGGTCGTTACAACATGAGGAACTGTACAGATAAGTTGAGAAGCACTGTTCTAGCTTGCGTCACACTGACACTAGACAGCCAACAAACACAGCTCTCAGAGGAGTATAGAAATGGCTCGGTTGGTAAAACATTGGCTGTGCAAGCATGAAAACCTGAGTTTGATTTCCAGAGTCCCCATGAGAAAGTCTGGTGTAATGGCATATGCATGGAATCCCAGGGCTGGGAAGGTGGAGGTAGAAACATCTCTGGGGACTGCTGGCTAAGAAGTGTAGTCAAATCAGTGCGCTTCAATTGAACAAACAAAAATCCTCAAAAAAAAAAAAGTGGAAAGTAAACCTGCCATTAACCTCTGGCATACACGCATGTGAAAACACACACACACACACACACACACACACACACACACACACACACACACACACACGCCCGCACATGCACACATTCAAAGTACTCTCCTAACTGTTACTTTTTATCCCTGCAGAGGCAGAAGAAACAGACTTAACAATGTCAATTCGCAGCATGATGATAAAAGGCCCAAGTAAAACTGAACACCCAGCCTCTGAGAACAAAATACAGCAGTTGGGTAAGAGATCAGACCTACAGAAAAAAGGTTGAAATGAGAAAAACATAGCAACAGAAATCCAAAGCCAAACACAGAGAGAAAGGAATATAAAACAGAGTCAGCCCTGGGCTACAGCCAATCTGCAAATAATTGGAATCTCTGAAAAGGGTAACACAAGTGGAAAATAAAATATTTGAAGAAATTAACAGCAAAATCTCTCAAAGATATACGAAAAGTATAAATTCCTACATCCATGAAACTCGAACTAAAGACCATGAAGGCATGTCATAATCGAACTACCTTTTATCAGTGATTTAAAAAAATCTTAAAAGCATATTTTTTAAAACCATGTTGGCAGAGGAGTCATTTACCTATTATTTCTCAAAAACAATACAAGTGGGGCTAACAAGACGACTCAGTGTGACTAAGGGCTCCTGCCACCAGCCTGACAACTTGTGTCCAATCCTGGAAGCCCATACGATGTAAGGAAAAAACCTTGTCCTGCAGGTTGTTCTCTGACCTCCACACCCACTGTGTGTGTGGCATGTGTGCACCCACACACAGGAAAAAATCTACTCCAGTCAAGAGACAAAAGCACATCATTTTGAATACTGGTATATCTGAAAAGTAACTTCAGGGGCTTAGAGCATTTGCTCCTCCTGCACAAGACCCAGGTTCATTCCCCACATCCCACAAGGTGGTTCACAACCATTGGTAACTCCAGTTCTAGGGAATACACAGACAGTCCAGCAAAATATTCATACACATAAAAAATAAGCCTTAAAAGTAATTTTAGAAAATATATACTTACCCTCTCCCAAAAGAAAGACTAATCAATGACTCTGAACACAGTAAGTTTTTAACACAAAGTTTTCATAAAGTTTCAAATATTTTAAGACTATTTTACAATCTTAATAACTAAAAGCAACAAATAAACCAAGAAAAAAAATACAGTACCTAATTTTGTCTTAAGGGTCTTTACATTCTCAAGTTCTTGCTCCAATTCCATTATATTATATTCCGCCGATGAAGACAGCCCTATTAAAGCAAAAGCATTCTTAAGGGCAGCAGTAGACAGGTTGGAGAACAGGTAGAGCACTAGCTACAATACAAAACATTTGGTACTTACTCACGGAGAGACAGGAGGAATAGATACTGTTGTGAGTCATGTTAAAGACTTACTATTAGATCAGTGGTTCTCAACCTGTGCGTCACACCCCTACTTGAGGTTAAATGACTCTTTCACAGGGGTCTCATATATCAGGTATCTTGTATATCAGATATTTACATTATGGTTCATAACAATAGCTAAATTACAGTTATGAAGTGGTTGGGGTCACCACAGCATGAGGAAGTGTATTAAAGGGTCACATAGGAAGGTTGAGGACCACTGTTCTAGAGCATCCATGTTTCTCAGGACAATGTCTTCCCAAACTTGCTCTGTTAGATTACAAGGAGTCAAGACCTTCAACTCCAATCTGCCTCCCTAAGATGACAATTATCACCGGGGTGGCTGGTGCTTCTGCAGCTTTCTTCACATTCATATTTAACTTCTGTTTCAAATGTGGGTTTTCTCTCTCAGGCAAATTCTTATACAAATATCAAGCCAGACACATTAGCTGCCTGCTGTTACCTGTCAATAAACATGTCCTACGAGTGGAGTGTGCAAACTGCAATCTAGCTGCTACCACCTCACTCAGCACTGCTATCTCATTTGTCAGTGTTCTAGTGAGCATTAACATACCCAGCTCACTTGCTCCTGTCTCTGTGAAACATGTTTCCAACCTTGAGAAGAGTGGGCCACTACAGGTTTAGGAACTTTTTAAAGTTTTTACATTCCCCAAATGTTCTTATGTACCACAATAACTGAAATTATTATAGTAAGTCTGACTACTATCAATAGCTTTTGAAAACTCCTACTTAGAGCTCGTCATTAGCACTGGGTGTGGCCAACTGGTGAATTTTTGCCAACGTAGTGGGCCACTTAAATGTACATTTTCCTAAATGCAACAGATCACATCCTTATTTCTCATGTGGACTTCCTCATTCCCTCTTTCTGCTTGCTTCTGCAATGGCCTATGTACAGTACCTTCCTCTTCTTTCTGCTTGATCTATAAAATTCTGAAACAGATAAATTCAAACTCCCAGACACAAATGTGCCAGGTTAGGACTCCTCCATTGTTAAGGGATAGTTTCATTATGGATGTGTATTTGGCTGCTGAGAGTTGCCCTTATTATATCTCTAACATGCTTATGTATAAGTAATGTACAACATACGCTTTATCATTTCACAATGATGATTTTCTTAAATATGTTTTGAGAACTTTTACATTTTCATTCCTTTTTGGGTTTTACTTGCCACGAATGTGCATGTGTTCACTGAAACTGTCATCTAAGTAAATCTATGTCACGTTTAGTCTCTACCAGTTAAGAATCCACCGGTGATAAGCAAGTGAGCCCGACTCCCTAGTTGAAAAGTGAGCAATTAACAGGATAGGCCAGCAGGAAACTCTCCCGCAGAGGTCAGCCCTGGGTCCACCCACATACAAGCAAAACAAAGTGGACTCAGTAGGTCTTACATGCATTTGTACATATGTGTGTGTTTACACGTAAGAACAATAAAGAGAGCATGAATTTGGCAGGGTGGAGTTAGAAAATAGAAAGGGCCACACAGATGCAATGATCGTGTCTGAAATTCTCAAAAAAAAAAAATGAATAAACTATTAATGAAAGGAGCACATATACAAGCAAGTGGAAAAACCAGGCAGTTGGAGGCCCCCATGTCAAGAACTGTCCCAGCAGTATGGGGAGCAGAGAAAGCCCTGAATGAATGAACTCTTGAGTGTGTTTTTTTGATATGGCCACAGCCATTTCAAGAACCACAAGGCCTCAGACCCCACGGAAACAAATGGCAAGTCCTTCTTTCCTGGTTCAAGTGCAACTGTTCACTGTGAGTGCACAAAATGTCAACCTTACCTTCTCCCCAGGATTATGTATGGCAGAGACTGCTCCTATTCAGATTAATTAAACCGACATCTTTGTTCAGGTATGTGCAGTAACCTTGCTTCACTTTCCCCATTAGAGAGCCCAACCCAACTGAATCCAACTTTTTTCTGTATCTCTCTTTCTTCATTGAGACTTAGAAATAAGAAAACGGGTGAGAATGACAAGAAAAGTATAGCAGAAGAGGTAAGCATGTTAGAGACCCCTTCAGTAAGGTCTGTCTGTGGAGCCTTGGTGAGCAGGAAGAGGTCAGCCCAAACATCTGGGTCTTTAAGTCACTGGCCTCAGAGTGAAAGTCTGGGGAAGCTCCCTACTTCAGCCAGGAAAGGAAAGATGCGAGGCTCTGGCTTTATCAGAGAAGGGACCAGAGGACCTGGAAAAAAGTGATGTACTAATAGCCCACCCTCATTTATTCTGTCTTTACAGCCAATTTACCCTAATTACATTCAGTAAAATATAGTTCCTGCATTCAGAATAATTCAGAACGTCAACTTTCCATACTATTTGTCTTAGTGTTCAGTGACTTTTAAGCCTTACCCTTATCTGGATTTGTCTCAATGCCTGCTTCTCCCCGATACCACATCACCACGAGGTGCTTTACAGATTCCTCACACCTCAAGGTATTCAGGAAGCAGAGAGCAAGAGAGGAAGGGACTACAGACACGATACCCTTCAAGGACAAACCTCCAGCTTCTGGTTGCAAAGATGCACCTTCTAATGCAGTGGTTCTCAATCTGTGGGTCGCAACCTTTTGAGGAGTCAAGTGACCCTTTCACAGAGGTCACCTAGCACCATCGGAAAACATTTATGATTCCTAACAGAAGCAAAATTACAATTATGAAGTAACAATGGAAATAGTTTTATGGTTGGGGAGCCACCCCAACATGAGGAATGGTATGAAAGGGTCACAGCATTAGGAAGGTTGAGACTCACTGCACAAAACAGCACAAGTTAGAGATAGGCCTTTAAGCCTACAGCTGCAGCACTGCTTCTGCAAAGTCTGAAGCAACACCTAGCCTTACCCCAGGAATGTCTACTCGTCAACACCGCTGTAAATGATGCAGGATCTTTGTTTCTGGTTCTTGTAAATACACATCTATGCAGTGACATATCCACTGGGCACAGGGGAACGTTTTCAACCCCCAAATTCACTATCAGATCAGAGCAATTTCTTGATCCTTTTTTTCCCCACCATATTCTCTCTCTCAACCCTGTGTGGAAGCTGTGTTAGCTAGAGGCTCTACTGGTCTGGAACATTCTTACCTTTTTTTATTTTTGTCACTGGCTTATTTTCTGATCTCTGAGTTTCAAGAACTCCTCTGCTAACTGAATGTCTCAGATAATGGAGCCTTGGCCTTTCTCCTGAAAGTGGCCTTCTTGTCTACACGGGGCATGAGGAGTGGTTCCTCTTAGCTGTTCTTCCACGTACCCCGCGTCCACATGCTCACAGCTGCTTGTGTTCACATGGGAATCTCCTCAGTCACCATAGTTTTGATTGTGCTCTTGTGCTTTAAGAATGAAGCCATGGGCTGGAGGGGTGGCTCAGTGGTTCAGAGCCCCGACTGCTCTTCCAGAGGTCCTGAGTTCAAATCCCAGCAACCACATGGTGGCTCACAACCATCTGTAAAGGGATCCGATGCCCTCTTCTGGTGTATGTGAAGACAGTTATAGTATACTTATATATGTGAAATAAATAAATCTTAAAAAAAAAAAAGAATGAAGCCATGAGAAATAAATGCTAATTTAAACTTCAGACTTCTGGAGGATCTTGACAAGATGAGCTTCACCCCTAACAATCCAGTGATTCCCTATTGCTAGAGCTGCAGAGCTCTCTTAGGCTGGGTACATTTCTGAGAGAAACCCTAACTTACTTCTCAAATTAAAGTTCAGCTATGCAGATAAGAGGACGGAATCTACATTTTTGTCTGCAAGCACTCCTATCCTACCAGGCCAGAGACCGTCTGTTCTACCTAGAAAGTAATTTTTAGTCTTCTTCTAAGATGAACAAGAGGCAAGTGAGAGGCAAGTGCCTGGTACCTTAGATGGAAGCAAAGAATGTAGTAATTAAGCCACTTCATGACAGCTTTTTAACAAGCCCTCCCTTTCTTAGCTCATGCCACCTTATCTGGTGGTGACCCTTTGTGAGTTTGGGGAATTCTAAAGTATAAATCAAGCATAGATGACTTAAAAATAGACTCCTTTTGTTCTGTTTAAATGGCTAATTCCAACATTTTCTTGTCTGCTAAATTCCAAGTTATTGTTGTAGTTTTTCCCTTGGGATTTTCTGACCTCCTGGGTCTATGACTCTCTGTTCTCACCCATGGGATGGCATGTACCTGAGTCTATGACTCTGCTCTCACCCACAGAATGGCATGTCACCCATGGGATGGCATGTACCTGAGTCTATGACTCTCTGCTCTCACCCACGGATGGCACATACCTATCAGGATGCCTTCCATGAAGTCTCAAACTCAGAGCAGCTTAAAAATAAGGAAGTAGTTTCACATAATTGGAAGTTAGGAAACAGACAGAGCAAGCCACCATGTGGTTTTCCAGCAGCTCAATAGTGACATCAAGGGACTAAAGTGTGCCTCCCACACACTAGACTGGTGTGTAAGGACTATGGTTTTCCCTCTATGCAGGGCAAACATGTGGACTGTTTATTTACCTTGATTTCTTCTTTTCCTTCTTTCCTCATCTACATGGACTTTTGATAGTTCTTCCCCAATTCAGTGTATTCTAGTGCTTCTTTTCTTACTTGTAATACACCTACTGAGTCAGAGTTTTCACTGTAACATCAGTGTAAGTAGCCTTAGCCTACAGCCTGCTTTTCTGTACAGCATTCTGTTCATGGTGAAACTCACAACGACATTAGCTTACCATTTCTTCACTGTTCCACACCCCTTCATCCAAATCCTCATCTTGCTAAAATACTATTTCAAGACTAAAGCTACATTTTTCCTTCCATAGTTAGACTAATTAATGTCTTATGTCAATGCAGAGAGATGTAGAAGGAATACACCAATACTGCTTTTTTTTTTTTTTGACCCTAATCAATAAGTAACATCTTAGGGAATGTGTACGTAACTCTCCACAACTGTAAGTTGCAGATGGTAAGTTTGACACTGAACTCTCTTCAAAAATATATTTTTTATTAAAAATAATTTTTATATAATATATTCTAATTACAATTTCCTCCAGATCCTCCTCATTTCCCTTACCCTCCCAATTCTACACTTTCTTTCCTTTCTTTTTATCTCCCATCAGAAAACAGGCAAACAAAAAACCAGAAATTTTTAAAAGAACACAAGAAACATACACACAAACAAAACCCATAAAAATCAAAATAGAAACCATAATATACAAGAGACCAGTAACTGTGATCAAACAGAGCAATATGAGACCAAAAGTCTACAAAAAAATACCACTGAGTTCATTTTTCTTTTTTTTGGGCCATCTTCCACAGGACATGGGGCCTACCCTTAAGTGTGGTTAATATACTCCATGAGACTCCCCTGGAGAAGACCAATTTTTCTTTGCAAGTGGTTTGTAAGTTGGAGATGGCTTCATCAGAGATGGGAGTTCATGTCTACATTTCTCCTCTCAGTTCTGGGAGCCCCTCACCTCCCCCCCTGCACAGTTGAACCTGTGCAGATCCTGTGCATGTCTCTAAAATTTTATGTGCATCAGTTGTTACATCTGGGAGACATTTTCCTTGCAGTCATCCATCTCTTCTGGATCTAACAATATTTCCACCTCCTCTTCTGCATAGTTCTCTGAGCCCTGAGAGGAAGGGTTTGACAAAGACGTCCCATTCGGAACTCAATATTCCAAAATCTCTCACTCTTAACAAATTGTTCAGCTGTGGGTTTCTGTAGTAGTACTCACCTATTTGATGGTAGCTGAGCAATGGTGTATTACAGAGTGTGTGTGCGTGTGTGTGTGTGTGTGTGTGTGCGCGCACACACACACACACACACACGTATATACATATGAGTAATTTTATTGCTATGTTCCTTTAACAGGACAACAGTATTTTCCCCTAGACCCATGACCTATCTAGTCTCAGGTTCCTGGCTATCTAAGCAGTGTCATGCATAGGTTCCAATTCCTGGAGTGGGCCTTACGTCCAATCAGAGTGGCTGGTTACCCTACAATGCTTGTGCCACTATTACACCAGCGTATCATACAGATAGGTCACCACTGCCGATCAGAAGAGCTTATAGTTGAGCTGGTTGCCTGTCTTCTCTGGTAGCATACAGAGTACCTTCCAGTACCATGTATACTAGTCAATAGGGATAAAGACTCTAGTTAGGCACCAGCTCAACTTCTCTGTCGAACTCTCTTTTATAAGCAATTGTTCACACCACTTCTGGAAGTCAGAGTTGTTATGGAATAAATGTCAATATTTTAAATCCCTGTTCAGGGTACAAAGCACAGAGCACCAGTATAGCAGAGATGTCAATGTCCATGTGGCAATGTCTCCTGTGAGCCTCTATGGCTTTGACTCTGCACTCAAGTCTCAGCCTGATGAACTTTCTTCCTGTTATTTACTTGACTGTCTTTTGTCACTTACTTTCTTCCCATCTAGATCTGTGCTTACATTAGTACCTTACCTCTGTAGTCCATATTTATTATTTCATTAATGATTTTCTCCTATATTCTTGTCTGTGATTCACACCACAATCTGCTAGGTGATTAATTTTTCTGAAAGACTATATTAATTTCCTAATGGTGCTAGACCAAATTACCATAAAGTTTAAGACCCAAAATAGCATCAATTTATTGTCTTATAGTCCTTGATGTCTACAGTCCTACCATTAAGGTGTCAGCAAGACTGTCCCTAGGGCCTGCTAGGGGAGAGCTACACTTTGTCTTTCCTAGTACCTCAAGGCTACCTGCATTCCTCGGTTCTAAGAACTTCCCTCAAATCACTCCCACTTGGGCTTTAACTGTCCTTTCCATTCTTTGGCCATCCTCCTGCAGGCTTACACTGAGCCCACCAGATACCCTGTATGCCTATGATTATCCAGACCTTTACTCTGATCATATCTGCAAAGTAAAAGTCACATTCACAGGTTTTGGGGATTAGAAATGGGTATCTTTAGATCATCATTTTTTTACTTTCTTCTTTTTTAAAGTTCTAGAGAGTTTTGTTTCCTTTTCTCATACATCTCCTTGGCACATCTTGTTACATTTGGAGGTTAGGAACAAATCCTGTCTTGTACAAATTCTTTCCTGCCTCTCCAATTAACTATTAAGTCTCACTTGCCAAGTGATCCTCTTCTTCAATGACCTAAATAAGTACCCCTCCTTCTGTTTTCTGTCTTCACTGTTGCTTCCTTCATACCTATTTAGGGCAGAGGGTGTTCCCTATATAGCTGGAAGTTTATTAACTCTTGGTCTTGGGGATTAAAAAGCAAGAAGCCAAAAGAATTAAATCAGAAGAAGGCTAACCTGACTAGTAGAGGCAAACAGTGATCATTCTCAAGCAAAGATGCAAAGGAGTACTGAGCCACATAAGTTTCTGTGAGCCTCTGTGGAAATTCAAATGCCTTCTTTTTTAAGACCCTAGATCCTAAGTTTCCTATGTGTGCCCCTTATTTCCTCGCATCACTAGAAATAGAGATCTAGTGCCACCTGTTGGCTGAAAGTTCTATGCTGTCTCCAGGGCTTCATTATTTTATTCATAAATATTCAACTTTTATTTTTATAAGAGTAGGGCTATATTGAGCACACAGATACTCAAGCACTGTGACCCAAAACTACTACAGTTTGACCACAAATTTAGTTTTCAGTTTCTGGCAACCAAAGCAAAAAGGAAGCAATTAGGTTGCAAAGCTAGTGGGCATCTCCAAGGGAAAGACGACTTGCAGGAGACAGCACAGGATTTTAAGATTGCTAAATATCTTTAAATCAAAGTATAAAATATCCAACAGTGATATTTTACTTCCAGGAATCATTTTGAAACGTGGAGAGAAATTAATAACTATTCTGAACTTTGGAAGAGAATGCATTTCTGGTGTCAGTTTGAAATTAAGTGATGAGAGTAGCAGCATATGTATGTCTACAAGACCTAATACAGATGTCTAGAACATTTAATGCATGTTTCTTCAAAGAAAAATAACTAAAGTGACATTTTGACATTTTTATTGTATGTCTATGGTGTGTTCCCTAAATGTATGTCTGTGGACCATGCATGCAGTGCCCTCAGAGGCCAGAAGAGGGTGTCAGACTCCCTATAACTGGAGTTACGGATGGTTGTAAACTGTTGTATGTATGCTGGGAATTAAACCCAGGTCCTCTGGTACAGCAATCAGTAAGCCATCTCTCCAATCCCCTGAAGTCACGTTTCTGAAATGTGTTATTTATTTTAGGTGCCCCAATTCCCAATATACAAGAGGTGATGCTATCTTCCACATGAAAATCAAGAACACATTCCTACAGTCCTCCAAAAAGTCACCACAAGAGAGTTTTCCAGGACATTCTCTTCCTTTATTACATGCTAATATATTAATACCTAAGCAAAAAGCAAGCTTTGATGGACAGAATCTTTCATTATACATGACCAAAAGTCAACAATGGCCAGTATGAGGATTTATGACACAGTGTAAACAAATGCTCGACTATTATATAAATTTAAGCTGCACAAAAAAATGAAAACATCCTAAAAACTATATTATCATTATTTTATTTCAAAACAAACCTAAAATGTTCAGTGTCAGCATTGTCTAGTCAATAAGTCAAATCGTAGACAAAAACCTGTTTGGACAAGTCCTAAAAAATAAAAAGGGATTCTCCAAGAAAACCACAAAGCAGCTCACTTAAGGTCAATTTAACAGTATTATTCTTTTTTTCTCCCAGCCCCGACATAAGATTTCACTACCTCAAAGGAAATTGTAAGAGTATCTATTTGCATTCCCCCCAGATGATTGGCAGTCCAACACCAATTAGTTCAAAATTACACTGTTACTAGCATACAATAAAAACAACACCTTTCATCTTCCTTACACAGGTAAGAATACCTTCAGAGCCAATAACTTTGATCAAATGAGTATTTTTGATCCTGCCCCACCCATGTCTTTGGATTCAGGAAAACTGATAGCTGAAGGCATTCTTCCCAGCTTTATTCTTAAGCTGAAAAACTGGTGTGGTACTGAAAATATTTTGCTCACAAGATAAGAAAAATTTCCCAAACTCCAGCACTTCTTCAATAACTAAGCTTACCCAATGGACAAAACAGTCTCAATATATGATCACATAAGATGTTCAATGGCAGACATTATTTAACTTAAAATATACAACTTTAAAACAAACATACATTTCAACGTAGGCATGTGTATTAAAATAGATTGAGGCAATAAAATTATCCCCACAACAATTCTGTACCTTAAATAAATCAGGGTACTAAATTTAGTATTCTGTGAATATTATTCAAATTAGCAATTTCCAGTATAAACAGATTATATTTATTTTTCATTTAGCATTTGATCAAAAAGAGGTAAATTAAAAAATCTGATTCAAGTAACTGTAAAATTTTAACTGCTTACAATTTTAAATTTTACCAGCAATCCCATCTCCAAGAATGGGAGATTTTTCAAGTTTTGATAATTACTCCAAGTAACAAAAAAATAATTATTCAAGCCCAAGGCACCTTAGGGTTTACTGAGCAAAAGGATTGTCCCCAGAGAAACCACATGTGTTTGAGGCACCCAGAAGCTGAAGCCTCATTTTCAAGTCTCCAGTAGATCTGTTGTTTGTGTATTAACACAGGCTGTCTGTCGAAGACACACACACACACACACACACACACCATCTCTATACTATTAACATTATTGTCTCTTTTGGCTTCTGATGTCTCATGACTATTACTATGAACTTGGTGTTACAGGACTTCTAACATCAAAAAAATAAATAAAACGGTGGATATGCAAACCTACTTCCACAACTAATAATTGCAAACAAGAGCAAAAATATTAAGACAACCAGCTTTAAGAATATTATATAATTTTAGATACAATGGAAAAATGCTTTGGTCCTTTTCTATTTTAGACACAAGCACTATAGATCTTAAATTAGACCAGATGTTAAGACCACCCTTTACCCTTCATATTTGATGCTGCCATCAAATGTAGTAACCCAATCACTCACACAGACTGTGGTTTAAAGGGAGCTGACATTGTCTGGAATTCACATTCCAAATTTTAGAATGTGAGTTTTATAATACAACTTCTCCTACTAATTTCACGTGTTATGCATGACAAATGATCCATTCTCTTCTGCTTTGTTTCCCAAAGCTGCCCTCCTCACTGACATTTTGGTTTATATTTCCCACAGTCACTCTTGCAGCAAAAAATTTGTTTGAACTACATTTTATTATTATGAAAGTGACTCAAAGGGACCAAAAAGCCAAAGAAATTATGGCTTCTGTCAGTTCCATCCCTGTATTTACCAATGCTTTCCGTATCAGATCTAGGCTGTCTGACTATGCCCAGACACTTTGCATAGAATCCCAGAGTTGAAGTCCAAAATATTTCCCTACAGGTATATAAATATATATTTTATGTGTAGGCAAACAAATACAGTAATCTATGCACATAGCCTACTATCGTACTCGGCATATGGTGTTTATATCCCTATTCAAAGAGGCATTCTTTATTCAGTGATTAAAAACATTTTGTGTTGGTCATAAATGAATGACATTAGATAAGCAATATCCTAACTGCCTGCAGTCTTGCCAGTAACACAAGGAGATGCCTAACAGAAAGCACTATGACACAGCAGCCATAGATCCCAAGTTTCAATATCTTCACGAAACCCTGAAACTCTACTTCTAAGTAGCAAGACTCAAATATTGACAATGACATGGAAGCTGACGAGACCGCCGAGGTCCAGGAAGAGGCTGCACAGACACGTCTTATTTTTTTCAGTCCCTTTATTTTTTAGTCCAAAGATATTAAAACCTAGAAAAAACTGCTACGTCTTCTGTGCTCTAATAATAAAGAGTTAATGTAAGTTTCAATGAGAAGGGTTTTAAAAAAAAAAAAGATTAGGCTCATGAAGCTGGAGAGGGCTCAGTGGTAGAGCGCCTGGCTAACACGTACAAAGAGGGCCCAGTGTTCAATCTCCAGTATTAAAAAACAAACTTAGAATAAAGAAACTGCCACCCCCTCCAAAACTGATATACAAATTTTTATCACAAAGATGAAAATAGTACTTAACAGAATTGAATTATAGTTCAAAGACTATAATAGTTTAAAATAAATTACCTTAAAAGAACTGTAAATGTTTTGAACTCAAACAACAAAAAATAATTTCTATTCATTATGGAACTTCTAAAGTTATCCAGTACAGCCATGGGCTATACACACACAAAATCTAATTATTTCAATTAATGCAGCTGCATTACTTAAACATTTAAGTATGTTAATGATATATGCATTCTCTTAACACTGGAAGAAGCTATAAATGATTTTCTACTTGATTACTGTAATGGGTCCTCCCTGCAGGGTCCTGGGAGTAAACAGTTCTGGTTGCTCAGACTGTGTAGGTACAACAGTGGGGGAAAACCCCTTATTTCCACCTGCCCAACCTCAGCTGTTTACTGTGCCTCAGTGTCACCCTCTCTAAACATGTTCACCAGGATTCTGTTTTCTCCTCCCACTGAGTTTCACTTCCCAAGCCTGCCTTCTTAATGCTCTACCTTGGTTTCGTTTGTTTCTTATCTACCCACTGATGCAAGGAACAACCTTGGGATACATATATTCCACATATCTAGCCTGTACCTGGCCCAGTAGAGCACACTTATGAGGCTCCCCGCCCACGTGGAGAGACAGGCATATCACAGAGGGGAAGGACTGTAGAGAAAATAGCAGCTGAGGGAGGCAGTGTGCAGTAGAGATAGGCAATGTGCAGTAGAGGTAGGCAGTGTGCAGTAGAGGTAGGCAGTGTGCAGCAGAGGTAGGCAGTGTGCAGTAGAGGGAGGCAGTGTGCAGTAGGGGGGTGGGCAGTGTGCAGCAGGGTGGGCAGTGTGCAGCTGAGGGAGTATGCAGTGGGGGCAGTGTGCAGCAGAGGTGGGCAGTGTGCAGCTGGGGAGGCAGTGTGCAGTGGGGTGGGCAATGTGCAGTGGGGTGGGCGGTGTGCAGTGGGGAGGCGTGTGCAGTGGGGGCGGTGTGTGCAGCAGGGTGGGCCGGTGTGCAGCTGGGGGAGGCAGTGTGCAGCAGGGGTGGGCAGGGGTGCAGTGGGGGCAGTGTGCAGTGGGGGAGGCGGTGTGCAGTGGGGGAGGCGTGTGCAGTGGGGAGGCAGTGTGCAGTGGGGGAGGCGGTGTGCAGTGGGGGCGGTGTGCAGTGGGGAGGCGGTGTGCAGTGGGGGAGGCGGTGTGCAGTGGGGGAGGCGGTGTGCAGTGGGGGAGGCAGTGTGCAGTGGGGAGGCAGTGTGCAGTGGGGGCAGTGGTGTGCAGTGGGGGAGGCAGTGTGCAGTGGGGGGAGGCGGTGTGCAGTGGGGAGGCGGTGTGCAGCAGAGGTGGGCAGTGTGCAGCTGAGGGAGGCAGTGTGCAGTGGGGGAGGCAGTGTACAGCAGAGGTGGGCAGGTGTGCAGTGGGGAGGCGGTGTGCAGTGGGGGAGGCGGTGTGCAGTGGGGGAGGCAGTGTGCAGTGGGGGGAGGCAGTGTGCAGTGGGGAGGCAGGTGTGCAGTGGGGGAGGCGGTGTGCAGTAGAGGGAGGCAGTGTGCAGTAGAGGGAGGCAGTGTGCAGTAGAGGGAGGCAGTGTGCAGTAGAGGGAGGCAGTGTGCAGTAGAGGGAGGCAGTGTGCAGCAGAGGTGCTTGAGGACGAAGGACCAATACTTGCTGCACTCACAAATATGGCAAGTCCTGCAGGAGGAGCATTGAGGCCAAGACCTAGAACAAAGAGGCAAACCTATTTTCATATATACATGGTTTGTCAGGCCAGTTGCTACTGTAGCTCCTAGTGTTCACAGTTGGGTAATACATGATTACTTTTCTTCTCCAGTAGCTTGCAATAGCATCTTCCTGCACTATGAAAACTAGCCAGTAGGAATGAAACGTCCAGATTTGAACCAGCCTAATTTATGCATGTATGTAGAAACTTCAGCAATTGGACCTTTCTGTCAAGTTTGGAAGGGTAACCAAAAACACTGTCTGTAATGTTTAGGGTCTCCGGAACGTCACCAGCCAACAACTCACAAAGAGGGAATGCAACCTGGCACTGTGGTTTTGTCAGCCCAAGGTATTTAGGAGGAGAATTGTGGTGCTATTACAGGATAGTCCCATTAAAACTTATGTATGGGTATGTGTGCATCACATATTTTCTCTCATTTATGAATCTTTAACATCCATAAATGAGAGAAAATGTGATATTTATCTTTCTGAATCTGGGTTAATGACCGTTTCCAGATCTATTTATTATCTGTAAATGTCATAAATCCACTTAACTAAACAACTTACCATTGTGTAAATGTATCACACATTTATACATTGTGTAAATGTATCAGTTGAGGACATCTAGAAGTTTCTATTTCCTGGTTATTGTGAATAGAGGTGCAGTGAACACTAATCAGCAAGTAGCTCTATACAAAGACACAGAGCTTGATCTTGTGGCAGACTTACTTCCATCTTTTTGAGGAAGATCCCCTCTGATTCCTAGAGTGGCAGCAGCAGTTTGTACTCTCCCAGCAGTGACCAAGTGTTCCCGTATCCCTGCATCTTTGCCAGCACTTGTCCTCATTATTAGCTGTACTCTCCGTGCAGTGCACTAGCTCACAGCACTGCTTCTCTAAGACTTTGTACCTCTGAGCATCATCTCTTCTTTGCCGAGGCCTCCTTTCCCAGCCTCTAGTACCTCACTGACATATCAGCATCAGCCTTCAAGTTGGGTCTCATGCTATGTCAGGGTCAAGGCAGAGGACCTAACAGAGGACTGGGTGATCTGTTCTACAGGTGGAGGTGGAATTCAAAGGCATATGGCCCATGTCCCAGACTAGGGACATCTGGGTTCTTTCCAGCTTCTGGCTATTATAAATAAGGCTGCTATGAACATAGTGGAGCATGTGTCTTTTTTATATGTTGGGGCATCTTTTGGGTATATACCCAAGAGAGGTATAGCTGGATCCTCAGGCAGTTCAATGTCCAATTTTCTGAGGAACCTACAGACTGATTTCCAGAATGGTTGTACCAGTCTGCAACCCCACCAACAATGGAGGAGTGTTCCTCTTTCTTCACATCCTTGCCATCATCTGCTGTCACCAGAGTTTTTAATCTTAGCCATTATGACTGGTGTGAGGGGGAATCTCAGGGTTGTTTTGATTTGCATTTCCCTTATGACTAAAGATGTTGAACATTACTTTAGGTGCTTCTCAACCATTCGATATTCCTCAGCTGTGAATTCTTTGTTTAGCTCTGAACCCCATTTTTTAATAGGGTTGTCTCCCTGCCATCTAACTTCGTGAATTCTTTGTATATTTTGGATATAAGCCCTCTATCAGTTGTAGGATTGGTAAAGATCTTTTCCCAATCTGTTGGTTGCCGTTTTGTCCTAACCACAGTGTCCTTTGACTTATAGAAGCTTTGCAGTTTTATGAGATCCCATTTGTCGATTCTTGATCTTAGAACATAAGCCACTGTTGTTTTCTTCAGGAAATTTTCTCCAGTGCCCATATGTTCGAGATTCTTCCCCACTTTTTCTTCTTAGTTTGAGTGTATCTGGTTTGATGTGGAAGTCCTTGATCCACTTGGACTTAAGCTTTGTACAGGGTGATAAGAATGGATCGATCTTCCTTCTTCTACATGCTGACCTCCAGTTGAACCAGCACCATTTGCTGAAAATGCTATCTTTTTTCCACTGGATGGTTTTGGCTCCTTAGTCAAAATCAAGTGACCATCGCTGTGTGGTTTCATTTCTGGGTCTTCAATTCTATTCCACTGGTCTACCTGTCTGTCTCTGTACCAATACCATGCAGTTTTTTTTTTATCACTATTGCTCTGTAATACTGCTTGAGTTCAGAGATAGTGATTCCCCTGGAAGTTCTTTTATTGTTGAGAATAGTTTTAGCTAGCCTGGGTTTTTGTTATTCCAGATGAATGTACAAATTGTTCTGTCTAACTCTCTGAAGAAATGGATTGGAATTTTGATGGGGATTGCATTGAATTTGTAGATTGCTTTTTGTAAAATGGCCATTTTTACTATATTAATCCTGCCAATCCATGAGCATGGAAGATCTTTCCATCTTTTGAGATCTTCTTCAATTTCTTTCTTCAGAGGCTTTAAGTTCTTATCATACAGATCTTTCACTTGCTTGGTTAAAGTCACACCAAGGTATTTTATATTATTTGGGACTATTATGAAGGGTGTCATTTCCCTAATTTCTTTCTCAGCTTGTTTCTCTTTTGTGTAGAGGAAGGCTACTGATTTATTTGAGTTAATTTTATAACCAGCCACATTGCTGAAGGTCTTTATCAGGTTTAGTAGTTCTCTGGTGGAACTTTTGGGATCACTTAAATATACTATCATATCATCTGCAAACAGTGATATTTTGACTTCTTCTTTTCCAATCTGTATCCCCTTGATTTCCTTTTGTTGTCTGATTGCTCTGGCTAGAACTTCAAGAACTATATTGAATAAGTAGGGAGAAAGTGGGCAGCCTTGTCTAGTCCCTGATTTTAGTGGGATTGATTCATGTTTCTCTCCATTTAGTTTAATATTAGCTACTGGTTTGCTGTATATGGCTTTTACTATGTTTAGGTATGGGCCTTGAATTCCTGTTCTTTCCAGGACTTTACCACGAAGGGGTGTTGAATTTTGTCAAATGCTTTCTCAGCATCTAATGAAATGATCATGTGGTTTTTATCTTTCAGTTTGTTTATAAGGTGGATTACATTGATCGTTTTCCATATATTAAACCATTCCTGCATACCTGGGATGAAGCCTACTTGATCATGGTGGATGATTCTTTTGATATGCTCTTGCATTAGGTTTGCAAGAATTTTATTGCGTCGATATTCATAAGGGAAATTGGTCTGAAGTTCTCTTTCTTTGTTGGGTTTTTGTGTGGTTTAGGTATAAGAGTAATTGTGGCTTCATAGAAGGAATTCGGTAGTGCTTGTCTGTTTCAATTTTGTGGAATAGTTTGGATAGTATTGGTATGAGGTCTTCTGTGATGGTCTGATAGAATTCTGCACTGAACCCATTTGGGCCTGGGCTCTTTTTGATTGGGAGACCTTTAATGACTGCTTCTATTTCTTTAAGAGTTATGGGTTTGTTTAAATGGTTTATCTGTTCCTGATTTAACTTTGGTACCTGGTATCTGTCTAGGAAATTGTCCATTTCCTGCAGATTTTCAAGTTTTGTTGAATATAGGCTTTTGTAGTAGGATCTGATGATTTTTTGAATTTCCTCTGATTCTGTTATGTCTCCCTTCTCATTTCTGATTTTGTTAATTTGGACACACTCTCTGTGTCCTCTGGTTAGTCTGGCTAAGGGTTTATCTATCTTGTTGATTTTCTCAAAGAACCAGCTTTTGGTTCTGTTGATTCTTTGTATGGTCTTTTTTGTTTCTACTTGGTTGATTTCAGCTCTGTGTGATTATTTCCTGCCTTCTACTCCTCCTGGGTGTGTTTGCTTCTTTTTGTTTTAGAGATTTTAGGTGTGCTTTGACTCTCTTTTTGAGGGGGGTTTTTACATATTAAATTCTCAATATTAATCCTCTGTCAGATCTATAGTTGGCAACGTTTCTCTCCCACTCTGTGGACTTCTTCTTTACATGTATACCTGATTGCTTCTTTAGGTGTGCAGAAGCTATTTAACTTAAGGAAGTTCCACTTATCAATTGTTGGCGGTAATTCTTTGGCAAATGCAATCCTATACAGGAAGTCCTTTCCTACACCTATATGATGTATGGTATTTCCTGGGTTTTCTTCTAGCAGCTTCAACGTTTCCAGTTTCAAATTTAGTCCTACTCCACTTGGAGTTAGTACAAGATGACAGATATAGCTCTTCTCGGTGGTGGACATCCAGTTTTCCCAGCACCATTTATTGAAGATGCTTTCATTTCTCCAGCTTATCCTTTTGACATCTTTACCAAATATTAAATGGCTGAGGTTACATGTACTCATGTTTGGATCTTAGATTTTGTTCCGTTGGTCTATTTCTGTGACAGTACCACATTGTTTGTATTACTAAAGCTGTGTCTTACATCTGGAATGGTGTTCCCTCCAGCACTGACCTCTTCTGTTCAGTATTGTTCTGACTGCCCCAGGTCTTTTGCGATTCCATATGAATTATAAGACAGTTATTTTTATTTCTGTGAAGAATGAGATGGTGATTTTGACTGCGATTGCATTGAATCTATAAATAGCTTTAAGTAAAAATAGTCATTTTCACAATATTAATTCTACCAATCCATGAGCATGGGATGTTGTTCAATTTTTCCAGTGGCTTTATCTTTTTCTTCAAAGGTTTAAATTTTTCATTGTCAAGGTCCTTTATTACCTTGGTAAGGTTTATTCATAGGAATTTTATCTCCTTTGAGACTACTGTGAATAGGAATGTGGCGGCTTGAATAAGAATGCTCCCTATAGGCTAATATACTTGAATTCTTAGCCACCAGTGACTGGAACTATTTTTAAAAAATCAGAAGGCTTAGGAAGTGTATCCTTGTTGAAGAAAGTGTGTCACTGCAGGTGGAGTTTGAGGTTTCAAACCCTGTAGTAGGCCCAGGGGCTTTTGCTGTCCCACTCTCCCAGGCCCTACCCCTGCCTACAGACTAGGAAGTGGCTTAAATTTCCTTGTTTTTACTTATTGTTCCATAAGCCTCAACTCACCACAAAACTCTACACAAAGAACTATAGGTAGCTATGTAAAAGTAACATTTATTCTCGTGTGTGATTGTCACCTCCCAGGCTAACTGCTAACCTAGGACTGGTCCTGAAAGCTTCTAGCCTCCTAAACAAACTTATCTACGCCTAGAATGCTTTCACCCTCTGAGATTTACTGCTGAATAAGCTCACCACATCTTTCTAGTTCTTTCTGGTCTCACAGTGCCTGGTTCAACACAGCTGTTCTAGCTCAAGCTCCTCTCCAAGCTGAGTGACTCACTCTGGTTTCTCTCTCTTGGCCTCTCCTGAATTGCTCTGCTTGGCCTCTGACTAACTTTGGCAATCTGCTCTAATCTTCTGGCTCCTTCTCACTCTCTGGCTCATTCCGCCTTCATCTGTGTCTAGCTGGTTCTCTCTAGCCAATGAGTCTCTGTATAACTGTCCCAGCAAAACTGCCTCCTTCCCTCTCTGTGCTGCTCTCTTAAGAAGCTTCCTTTTCCTGTCTCTTCTGGTGAGAATTGAGAAAATCCTATTCTGTCAAATCTTTCTCTGATTAGTCACTTTGTCTGCTACTCAATTAGACATCCTTTCAAGCATGGTGCTGCCTTCTACAAACTAACTTTACCTTCACTGTTTAGAATTAAAACTGTACAATAAGGTTGTATCTATATTATAGCCAGAGGGATTAAAAGTGTATGCTAAAGACTGAGCCACACCAAAACTAGAAAAAGTTGTCTTTCTCAGTGAATAATACAATCTCAGGATTCACAGTGTGATCAAATGTCCTGTGACACAACTAAGTCGTGCTGAGAGGAAGAACAGTCCTCCCCAGAGAAAAGCAGGCTGACTGGTTAATCCAACACCAAACCATCAGCCCTGAAAACATACATATAAGTGACATCATATGGTCTGAATAGGTTGGATTTATGAATATATGTATATATACACATGTATGTAACAGCAATTAATGAAAAATAGCCATGAATTTGAAAGAGCAAGGGGGGGTAATATGGGAGGGTTTGGAGTAAGGAAAGGAAAGAGGAAAATAATCATAATGTCAAAAGGCAAAAGAAGTAATTTAAAAAGAAAAATCATCCAAAGACTTTAAAGTAAAACTTAAGGAATGGTAACATATTAGTAGGAAGAGCAGCCAGATAATCAGGAATAAGCACAAATTAGGAAAAGCAGCCAAGGCTTGGGCTTCACCAAATATGGCACAGTCCCAGAACAAAGCAGGCTCCATTTCTAATCTACCAGTCAATGTGGCTTGAGCAAAAAAAGTTCAGCTATAAGACTGTACATATGAGGGTGAAGGCTACTGAGAGAGTGGCATGCTGCATCTCTGCTGAAGGACTGTAGAAAGTGGAAAATGACAAGAAAAGAGTTGAAGAAACAGGAAGGTTAGCTAGGAGTGTAGATGCCTGAGTGTAAGGCATCAGATCACTGCAGAGCACAAGGCCAAGATGTTATAGACAGATAGAATACCATAACAGAAGTCCATGACACTTCCCAAAACACTGGAAAGGCTATAATAACAAGCATAGAAAAATAATAGATCAGAAAGAGTCATCAGAAAAGAGAGTTCTAGGGAACAAGGAGCTACTATGCCAGGAGAAGCTGGAATGGCCTGGTAGCAGAAATGGCAGGACTACAAGAGATCAAAGTGTTAGAGAAGAGAAGAGGAGTGAGCAGGACTCCAGGAGAAAGGACAGCATATAGGAAAGAGTTCAACAGTGCTGCACACTCCCCCAGAGTAGAGCTAAGCTGTAAGGTACTAGGTACTAGGGACACACGGCAGTGAAGAGAGCACAAAGGAGACTGAAGGTGTAGAAGTCACAAATGGATTGATTACAGGAGCCAGGGAACAAGAAATCCTAGACAGCAATAAGATACTTAGAAACATAGAGTCAGGAGTCCAAACACTGGACTCATCTGCGGTCACCAGTCACAGAGAATGAGGGCTAAGTACACCCTTTTCCTTGAACCTCCAGGCAGCATTTGAAGGGGGTTATGGGAGGAACACAAGGGGTAGAGTTCTGCCAGGATTGCATGGAACTCAGATCTCTGTGTAGAACTCTGTGGATCCCTCCTACTCTCTTATGTGTTTGGACACTAAGACTTTTTTATTTTTAGTCTTTCTTCTCCATCAGTCAACTAGTGTATCATCTTGAAATAGTCTTAATTCATCTGCACCACATCGAATGCAAAACCAGGGTTGGGGTTTAGAAAGTGGACAGGCTGAGAACAGGTTGGCTTCCTTAGGGCACTGACCCTATACCCAAACATAGCTTTACTATTTCATTAACATGGCTTATGAAAAAGAACAAAACCACTCAACACTTTATACAGCAGCACTTTCAAGTATCAGAGAACACTGGAGAAGCCAGTGAGGCATTCCATATTTCAGTTATACTAAGACATTTAAAAAGACATGGGAATTCCATGCCAGTACAGAGAGCTGGCTATAACATGCCATGCTACCTTCAAGGTGAAACAAGTCCTAGCCCCACAGCAAAGTCCTTCTTACCACCAGTCAATTATAGGGTCCGTCTAGAGCACTGAAAGGATGCACTAGAGAAAACACATGCCCCAAAGCTGCCAGTAATAACACCCCACAGCCCACACACTAATGCACCATTAGTAAAATGCCACCATCAATTCCACACACCAGCAGCATGACCATATCTTTAGAGTCTAATGCTCTTGCTGTTTTACAATTCTTCCCAGAGCAAGGGTAAAGCATACCTTTGCTTTATAATTTAAAATATAAAATACTTGCAACAGCAAAATGCATTTAACATTATACCATATATAATAAAATCCCTAAGAGGTTTAACTTACTAAAGACATACTTCTACTTTTTCCTAAAATTAGCAAATCATTGGGGTGGGAGAGATAGCTCAGTGGTTCAAAGCACGGCTTGCTCTTCCAGAGGACCCAGGTTTGATTCTTAGCACCCAAATAATAGCTCACACCGTCTCTATCTCTAGTTCCAAGAAATCATATGGCTTCTTCTGTCATCCATGGGCACTGTGTTACAGGACGCAGACACACATGCAGCCAAAATACTCATATATGTAACAAATACTTGTTTAAAGTTTAAAACAGCAAACCACCAAATGTTCTTTTCTTCTTGCTTCTTATACTCTATGGATGTTAACCAATAAGCAACGAAAGCTTACAATCTTAATACAGTCAAATGTCAACTTGGTCTTAGAATCATTTATATAATAAATAATCCAGCCTATTAGTTTCTATCTGAAATAGTCCACAGTGGACAAACATGGCAACACTCTATAAAACAGTTTCCCTAAAATAATTTCAAAGGCAATTTGACAACTAGAATAGGTCCAATGGTGAAGGACTTACCAAGGCTTACCAAGTCTGGTATAAAAGTCACCTGATCCGACACTGTTCCCGAGGACCTTCAACTCTTGGCAGGAAGAAAACAAGCAGGCCCAGGTCACTGGGGCAGTGTGCAGACCTTTGGACTGCAGATGTCCAAGGAGATACTGTAGAAGTCTGAGGACCCCAGGGGTCACTACCTCCAAGGACACTAGTCCTCTGGCCCTGGTCCACCTGCCTCTAATTTTCACAGGCTCCCTGTGTCAGGAAGGTCCTTTGTCACTTACAAGCCTTAGAGAGGGTTATATTTCCATTCTTCAATTGTCTGTCTCTGTTGAATCAAAGAAGCTTTCTACCTGATCTAACTATGTAACACACATACCGTGTAATCTATGTGACACACATACCGTGTAGTCTTCTCTGGAGCGCTTCTTCTTCTAGAGTAATCATATAAATTTGTTCATCCAGGTCTTCAAGAATCTAAATTGAAAAGTAAACTACTCAATAATACAGTGTGACACACTCATGTTTATGACACCTCAGGCTCTGCAACCTATCATTTTTAGGACCATATGTTGTATTGACTAAGACCCTAAAATTAAAATCTAATTTATGAAAATTTGAGTATATTTTACAATCTTTATTTTTAATACATTTATGTTTTTCTATTTTAGTACTAACCAAATTCTTCAAAACTTGATATAACATGCATCTAAATTGGATATTTTAAGGCTTAAGAGATTACACTTTGTAGCATTCTCAGGGGCTAACAGGGGCATGAATTTTAAACAGAGAGACACACAGCATATATATCTTTATGCACAAGCTATTATTTTAGAGCTAAAAGGAAGAAATCATCTAGTATATTTGTCTCCTGTGTGTTTTTTTTAACCTACTTTCTAAGTCAAAAATCTGTAAGGTAGAGGCTGGAGAGATGGCTCAGTGGTTATGAGCACTGGTTGCTTTTTCAAAGGCCTATGCTGGCTTCTCATCAGGCACAAGCCAACTCGCAGCCATGTGTAGACTAGCGTCATCTTCATGGCAAGTCCTAGACCAGCAAGAATACACACTGGGACCCTGTCTTAAAATTAAAACAAAAAACAATAAAAATAAAACAAAACAAAAACCCCATAAACTGTATCAGAAATACACAGGACATCCTGTTTTGGTTCGGTTTGGTTTGGTTTTTTAAACTAGATACAGTTAAGTACTTCCATGAGTACTGGAAGCTCGGGCCATAAAATCCATTCAAGACATAGCCCT
Organism: Rattus rattus; assembly: GCF_011064425.1. Taxonomy (NCBI): domain Eukaryota; kingdom Metazoa; phylum Chordata; class Mammalia; order Rodentia; family Muridae; genus Rattus; species Rattus rattus. The sequence continues at coordinate 157,640,817 of NC_046159.1, read as the reverse complement.
AAAGAAGTATTGTGTTTATAAACACTCAACTGCAGGGAAAAGCTCTTATCAATCACCATCTGGTGGGATAGTGTCTCTACTGTCTCAAAGCTGGTAAAACCTAAAACTTCTATTCAGTTCTGGCCTTATTAACCTACTGTCCTATGAAAAGACTCCTGGCACTGAAGGAAGTATGAAAGTTAACAGCAGTGCTCTCTCTCTCTCTCACTCAAGCCCAAGTTACTGATTCCAGGAAAGCAATAAAATGGGCAGAGTTACTAGAGAAAAGTAAGTATGGTATAACTACTTCTGTGTACCTGCCAACTTGACAAGTTGCTCTAAAATTATGTGGTCCCCATCTGAAAACATTCATAAAGCAATCCACAGCTTTCCAATCCTTTCACAAGTTTCTACCATCCCTTCACCTGACATGAAGCTTCTACCAAATAGAGGTGCAACTAGATCCACAGTGGGAGTAATAGAACAATAAAAACAAAATAAATAAGCAGAAGTAGATAATAAACAATGACACAGGATGATCATCACATGAGGGGAGGATGGGGAAGGAAACCTCTCAAGAGACCTTACCAAGGCTGAGAAACACATGCTAGAAATCATGAGGTCATCAGTGGGCGTGGTCTATGATGAGATCAACTGGATAACCAATGGAGTGCAACTCAAAATTGTGACTCTTGGGGGTGGGAACAAGAACTCTTGTTGTTTTCTATCACTTTCCACTATTTGAATTTAAATTGGATTTCCTTTTTGAGAGTAAATGACTGACAATGCTAACCATAGCTGAGTGACTACAGGATCTCAGAGGTGTGTGCCCTGTGCCTCTGAGTATCCCAGCACTTCCTACCCTAAGAAGCAAAGGCTTCATGGAGAAATCCCAAGTGCCTTCAGGGTCTTGGCTCATTCCTACTGTGGACTAACAGGAATTCAGTCATGGGCACCCATGGAGACAGCAACCAAGAATTCCACACAGTAACTTTGAGATTAAAATAAATGTCAAAACTGAGGCTTAAAGTCAGCAAAAGTCAGAGGGAAAAAGTACTTCTAACTGAGGAGAAAGAACATTCAGTCTATGTTTCTGGTGGCTATAATACCACATCTGATGATAGCCAAAACTATAAGAGGAGAGCAGATACTTTAGGCAGAGAAAGCCATGTGCAAACACAGAGGTAGAGAGGAGGCAAGTTCATGCAAAGGAAATTGCTTGTCTGGAACTCATAAAGGACTAGAAGATAGTGGTCTGGATCCTGGGCTCGGGGTTCAAACTTACATTTACTTGGCTCTGTGTCCAGCTACTCAGCCTCCCTGGACCAGAGCCAATTGCGTACCTAGAAAATCAGACTACCATCACCCAACACCCACGTGACTTGTCATCAAGATGAAATGAAACTGAATGTCACATACAGCACTTAGAACCAGTATGGGGCAGGTGAATAATTACTCAGTAACTAACCACTGTTACTGGATGTTAGGTAAAAGAAAAGAGTAAAGACAAGTAAAGTTGTGGAAGTGTTGTTAATAAGGCAACATGGGGACAAGTGACTCAGAAGTGTGTTGCTTTATAAATGAGGTGGGGCTGGCAGCGATGTACTAAGTCAACAGCACTTAGATTATAATGGCTTCCTATCCTCTAAGTGCCATCTGTAGATGAGGTGCAGCTGACAGAGAAGGTCCGGAGCACAGGGCAGAGTAATAACAAGGCCTTAGACCATGAACGGAAATTGAAAACTTGTCGACAGAAAGGAAAAAAAAAACAGAAATAGAGAAAACTAAACAAATCTAGTATCACAAAACCTCTTTTAGAGGGAACTGAATGAGAGAATGTAACTTTCAAAATAAAACAATGAGTTTACTGAAAGAGCATCTACCATAATATTGTCTCAGTATGTCCCCATAATGAAATCACCACAAAGGGAGGACAGACACATGGTCAAAATGGCTCAGCAGGTAACTCTGGTCAGGTACAAGCCACTAACACCAGTAACTGTAGAGAAGGCATGCAATGGTGACCACAATGGTGTCTGAACGTCCCTCCAAGAGCCTGCTGGGAGTTGTGGCAGGTAAGCAGCAGTGCAGACAGAGCAAGCCCAAAAGGGACAGACAGACGCTGTGGACGCAGCAAGGCAGCTTCACACTGTTATGACAGTCTGTGAAGGAGCAAGAGTGGGCAACACATAACGCTGGGAGCCCAAACATGTAGATATCTGAGGCTGAGTTTGTAGGCAGTGAGGAGTCAGGGGAGTAACTTAAATGACAGATCTTCTAGGCATAGCTAAGAAGTTATTATCTGTAGAAATAGTTCAAAGACCCAAAAGACAGGAACAGATATTACTACCCACTAAAAGTCATTTTAAAATAAATATATAACATTTCTAAGAGGTAAAATATAATCCAAACACAATGTGCATATTTTCAGAAACCGATCTATAAATGAAACCATAGATATGAGCAATTTTGCATCTGTCTCTGTTTTATGTGTGTTTAGGGCATCTGGTTGATTTATTTGTTTTAGCTGTAGACAGCTGTGTCCCAAATAGCCATGAACTCACAATCCCCAAGCCTCTCCTATCCTAGAATCAGAGGCATCCACATCCCAGTCAGCTATGTGATTGACTTTGAAACAGATACCATCACAGTTGGATGCAGAGCAGTGAACACACAGATACTTACAGATGCCTGAAAAATCTGTCTTGAGATTTTCTATGCAAACTTTACTTAAGTGCATGTACTTAGTACTTTAAAAAGGAAAAACAGACTTTCTTTCCAACGATTAAAAACTTAATTTTAAAACATTAAAAAAATATGAATAAACCAAGAAAAATACTGTCCTCAGCTTTTTAAATATTTTTACATAACCAAAAATACAAGCATAAGTATTTAGCAAATACAAATAAAATACTTACCGCAGGCTTCACCAGCAACTGGCCCATCACTGTGAACATACGGGACAGGCCAACTGGGGTACACACTGTAGAAATGAGGTGACTGGTGAGAACGAGGTCCTCAGTATGCAAAGCCAGGCAAAGCAGCCTAAGGAGCACCTAGGTACACTCTCATCTTGAGATGAGCTTCTCCAGGTACTTTGTCAGGGGCCCTTCGACTCCCCTAGTGGAAAGCCCAGGCAGCGTGAGGGGGCAGGTATATCACAGGGACTGTGAGAACAAACAGTGGCTATAATGGCCAAGATCCTACAGAAGGAACACTCTCTGCTTAAACTCAGCAGATCCAGAGAAAGCACACACACTGCTTCAGCTGTGAGGACTGAGAGCCAAGCGACTGTAAAAGTGACAGCCACAGTCCCAAGTCCTCTGAACGACATTTGACAACTTAAACTGTCCCTGAAACAGAGTGTGGTGCCTTCAGTGAAACCAAACAGATCTGAAAATAAAAACCACAAATTCATCAAACAGAATTGTATTCCTGCCATTTAAAGTAACCCAGTGTTATGCTTGGACTAGAAGAGGATGTAAAGAATGAGCACATGGTGGGGGCTGGGAGGGGACATGGGATAGTGTTAAGAGTTCTGTGGTACATGTGTGTATGTGTGTATGCTTGTGCTTGTGTGTCTTCAGCCCAGTGTAAAAGGCTTTCCTTAGTGAACAAAGCACCCAATTATTTCACGGTTCTGTTTATTAAAATCCATTTAGAACAGTAAAAAAGGGGCCAACTCAAAAACCAGCCTCCATCATTAAGGGCTTTCATTAGGAAACTCGCACCCTTTCCAGGGTCCAAGCCGAGCTCACTTCCCTGTCAGTGTCACCATGAGGAGTACTTACAGAGAAGCAGCAAGCATCCCATCAGTGAAATGCAAGAATACAAATAGGGCAGGTAGAATTCCCAGAGATCTGCGAAAATATCAGAGCACTTTAGTAAGTCAAAGTATGGCACATTAAAATAGTCTGTTTTATCTTAATAAGTAGTAGTCTGAGATAAACATTGTAATTGCCTATTTAGGTATAGTAGGGAGTCTAATTTCTAAATTACAGAATAAAAAGATCTAAAGTAAGAAAATAATAAATAACCCTTTTGAGAAATCTGTTTCAAAGGGAGAAAATGCTCCATGAAATTTTAAGAACAAAAACCAATTAATCAAAAATATATAGAAAACTGCTTAGTATTTTGAACAAATGAATAATATTCACTGCTTTGTTTAAGTATCGCTAAAGACATCTAAATTCTATAAGTTAACAGAAAATTAACCACACAAAGAATTATTTTAAAGTTTTTAAAACATGCTGGGCATGGTGGCATACACCTTTACTCCCAGCACTCCAGAGGCAGAGGCAGGCCAACCTCCTTTGAGTTTGAGGCCAGCCTGGTCTACAAAGCAAGTTACAGGACAGCAAGAGCTGTTATACTGAGAAGTCTTGTCTCAAACAAAACAAAACAGATATAACCGTATCCCAAACTCAGATGCCCATCATAGGAACTAGCTAAAACAATAATCAGGTACCATATAAAGACTCCATACTGGCAGCATCACTGTCAATCAGGGCGGAAGCCACCCACACTATCCCAAGAATCAGCAACGCAAGCAGCAGCAGCATGACCAGAGTTTCCAAAATGCGGGCTCGGATTCCCTTGAAACACAACAACAATAGCATTTTAATACTTTATATCATCTCATGAACAACCAAGCACAAAACTGTCTAGGGGAGGGGAGAAACATATATTCAGGCTTAATGAGTTTACAATATGTTTTTATATAAATCTATGTTGATTGGAGAAAGCACTAAATGTTTATGGTTTATGTTTAGAGTGACTTACAAAATTACATTCTTTTAAAAATATATTAAACTTGGAATAAAGCACAAAAAATATCAATCATTCCAGTACTTTGCAGAAACATTTTTAACTATTACTTTCCTAGTACTTCCCAGAAGACTCCACTTGTGGATTTCCGTCTGTGGTTCTAATCAAAGAACGACAGATTGTTTGACACTGGAGACACTGGGCTAGGATACTGACATTTATAACCAGCTCAGGAAGGGCACCTAGCAGCCTCTGGAGTCCTCTAGTGGCCAACTGGAGAGTTATCCAGTCAAATTTACAATTAAAATTAAATGTCACAACATCCTAGAGCCTTTGTAGTCCAGGAGAATTATTGTTGGATCATATAATAGTCTGGTGGATCATTTTTAGATCTTTGAGGAAAATTCATACTAATGTTCAGAGTGGCTAGCTTAACTAAATCCTCATCAATATTCTAAGTGTTCCCCTTTCCTCTCATCCTTGACAGTACTTCTTTTGTTTTGTTTTGTTTTGTTTTCTCTTAATCATACTTGTTCTGACTGAGGTAAAAAAAAAATAATAATAATCTCAAGAAAGTTCTGATTGGAGGTTTCCTCTCTTTATTATCTCTTACCTCTGGTTTTGGTGGATCTGGTGGGCAGGGCTTGGTTCTCTGTACAGACTCTCTTGCCCAGTTCTCATACCACAAGGACCTGCATCTCCTCCTGTATCCCTTGGGTTTGGTTCTCTGTACAGACTACCTTGCCCTGTGGAGGACATGCATCTCCTCCTGTATCTCTCGGGTTTGATACAGACTATCTTGCCCTGTTCTCACACCATGAGGACCCACATCTCCTGTATCCCTGGGGAAATGTTTCTGGTTTTGCTGGTCACCATGCCCCCAATGATCACTCCAGTCCTCATCACCTTCAGCCACATAGTTATATGAGTTTACTTTCCACTAAAACAAGGTCAAAGAGAAATTTAAAACCGATCCACACAGATATTAATCAGAAATCTACAGTGTGGTAACAGATAGAGGCTGGAGAAATAAATCCCAGAGGACAGTAAAATGAAATGTTCAGGGGTCATGCATCATACAGAACAGGCATCAATTTTTTTCCATCACATAAACCATGTGCACTATTCTCAGTTAACTTTCCTTACCAATGTCCTTGTTTGGTCTTCCATTTCTAAGTCTTAAGCGATCTTTTTTTTTTCTGGCACCATAAAATTTGTGTATACAAAATAAATGATTAGTCAATATTCTATTGCTATCAAAAGACACCACACCACAGGAACTCTTATAAAGGCAAACATTAATTGATACTTGCTTACAGTTCAGAGGTTTATTCCATGATAATCATGGTAGCAGATATGGGAGCATACAAGCAGACATGGTGCTGGAGAGGTGGCTGAGAGCAGCAGATAACTGATCAGCAGGCAGCAGAGAGAGTGACACTGGGCCTGGCGTGAGCATCTGAAACCTCAAAGCCCACTCTAATGACACACTTCCTCCAACAAGGACACATCTACCCAACAAGGCCACAACTCCCAATCTTTCTCAAGTAATGCCACTCTCTAATGACTAAGGATTCAAATATATGATCCTATGGGAGTCATTCAGACTACCACAGAGAGGAAGACCAATAATATATTCTCATACTAATGTACAGTAACACAAATACAGTGAATAACATGAAACCCAATTTAACTGGCTTTCTATGAAACGTCTAAATTAAGATGTTGATACATGTGGTACCAGAGAGCTGTTATCCTAGCATCTGAAAGGCTGAAGCAGAATTGTATGTTTGAAAATACTGTCTTAAAAAAATAAAATATGAATGAAAACAGGCATTTGTCAATATGCACAAGAGAATTATCTAAAACCATTTGCCTCGTGAGGGTGTCCCAGCAAGCCAAACAACACAGGGAAAGTGAACGTGAAGGCTCTGAAGCCCAGGTGCACTCAGAAGAATTTGTCCTATAGTGTCCTATAGTGTCCTATAGTGTCACTCTGGAGTCTCAGCAGCTAGGAAGAATTTGTCCTATAGTGTCACTTTGGAGTCTCAGCAGTTAGGAATAGATTAAAAGTCACTTTTCTTAAAGAGAATAGTAAGGTCATGAGATGCCAAAGCAGTTAAAAAAAGGGTAAAGCAATGGAGAAAACCCTATATCCATCTTTAGAGAAGAAATCTGAACAGATTCAGATAGAGGACATGAATCTTTTCTGAGTCAGAAACAAGGACAGAAGACAAAAGTTAGCATAGAATTATATGACTGCCATGTTCCAGATAAAGACCAATAGCACTCCAAGCAAGAAATAAAAAGGACCCAGAGGTGCAGCTTTGGGATGGTAAGACACACATGCACACCAGAAGGGAGAAAGCAAGAGCATAGAAGCAGTGCCTCTGCCCTTCCTCAGCCCCGAGCCCAGCATCTGTGTGAGCAGTCAGTAGCCTGAACTGCATCTATCTCATTGTGCTTGGCGAGACCAAGAGTAGGGGGAGCTGACTTGTGGAGAAACACCAGGAAATCATAGGAGAAAAAGGAAAATAAAATGAGTTAGTGATTATTCCTGATGCTCTAAGCTTATGATCCAAAAGCCTCAAAATATGTCTTATCATGAATAAGAATTGAACATTAAGAAATAAAAGTGAGGAGTGATGTTGTACAAATTTTTATAGGAAAACTGGATAGCAATATGATAAAATTGTAATTTGCTCTTTTAAATCATTCTACAAAATTAGCTAAAATAGATATAAATATTAGATCTTTATAAAGACTCATGGAAAAAGTAACTGAAATAGAATACACACCTGCTTTGAAAGGATGTCCGCACTTTAAGAGTTAAATCAACTATCAAATTACCAAGAAAGAAGCTAACAACAGATATAAAAAAGGCAGAAAAAATTCTCTGTTTGGACTGATAATGTATTGTTTATTGTCATGCCCTGAGTCTTCGACCACAATTAATTTAAATTAATTAAAGTAATTTAAAGGATAGCACAAGCAGGGCCAAGTTAAATGCATTGTATAATATGAATTTTAGATTATATCAAATAAACTTTCCAAAATCTACATTAAATATACATTATGTAAGCCACCATATATGTTCAGTCAGTACTATGCATTAGATAATGATGAGATAATATTTGATATTTCTCAGTAACTTTTATGCTAGTTTCTTGACCTAGTTTTCTAATAACACTGATTTAATACTAAATTCCAAATTCTTAGGAGATACAAGTGGATGGAAAAACTCCAAAGGAAGGTGTCTTTCTGTCAGAGCTGGGTCTAAAAAGCCTTCCTGAAGGCATACCTGCACTTTAAATCAGTTTGCCCTGTGGCTGAGAACTTTTCCTTAAAATATATTCTGCCACCCCCTCCATGCTCAGTGGACTCATTTCAAAGGTGACGGTACCAATCATCTCTTTTCCCTGAGGAGGTTGGGGAAACACATGCTCATTCACTATCTGGGCTTTGTTCTTTCTTGCTGTTGTTTTTGATTTGTGGTGGTGTCGTTGTCGTCGTAGTCGTCCAAATTCCCAGAGATTTTGTTGCTTTCTTAAGAACTATATACTTGACACACAAGTTATTTTACTTGTCCTTATTTAATGATGGCATCAGCTTGTTTACCTCCTTTAAACCAACTACTAAAGACATGGGAATATATAGCATACTCCTGGGCCTTCCCATAAACTCAGGTAGACATGAATACTCCGCTTTCATGCCTCATTGTCCTGCACAAGAATTCTGTCCATAGTGTCCCAAGTACTTATGTCAAAAGCACATCAACAAATTAATCACAATGTAACCCTAATGAGGGAGAACCTAGCAGTTACAAGTAAAGAAAGTCTCTGAGGAGCATTAGGAAACCATGAGGAATCAGTCAAAAACAGGATGCTGACAGATAAGAGAGGGGAACTACTTCCAGGCAGAGGCAACACTGGGCTCCAAGCTGGGAAAGGGAAGAGCCCACAGGTTCCAGGCAGGGGCGAGTTCATCAAGAACAACACAGGAAGAACAGGTGTGCCTAACGGAAACAATGGATTAAAAAGACAGATGGCAGGGCTGGAAAAACGACTCAGCAGTTAGAAGTATTTGCTGCCCTAGCCCAGGATCTGGATTTGGTTCTCATCTATATAGCAGCTCATAATCTCCTATAGCTGTTGCTCAAAAGGACCAAATGCCTTCGTGTGTCCTTTGTGGACACCAAACACACACACACACACACACACACACACACACACACACACACACACACACAAAATAAAATATAAATAAATCTAGTAAAAAAATTAAAAAACAGAGTCAGGCTTTCAGAGCACTGTGTATGTAAGACATACAATATAAGTTTGGACAGGTTTGTCAGCTATTAGAGGCCATCAAAATCTTTATGAAAGTTACTTATACAAGCAACTATACTTCTAAAAAAACAATAAAAGGTACTTTGTATGGGAAGGAAGCCTTGAACCAGAAAAAAACAGACAGTAGCTGAATCTCCACGTGAGCAATCAGTAAGGTGTACCAACATAGTAGCAGAAAGAAAAGACAATTCCTCTCTGGAATCAAGGTATCGAAAGTTATCTAATGAAATACATTCTTACCACAACACAGGGTAGTCTTTCATTAAATTTTTCCTAACAAAAGATAGATAAACATTTGCCAGATACACTGGCACATGCCATTAATCCCAGTACGAAAGAGGTAGAGGCAGGCCAAGCTCTGTGAGTTCACGTTTGGCCTGCTGGTATAAAGAGTGAGTTCCAGGACAGCCAGGACTACATAAAGAAACCCTGTCTTAAAATAAAACAAACAAAATAAACCTTACACCAGAAATATGACATAAACTACATGTGTTTTAAAAAGAAGTAAAAAATATTCAGCCAATAATTTTGATACCTCAAAAAATTTTTAAATATAAGTCTTAGGACCTGGAGAGGTAGCTCATCTGTTACGAGTTCTTGCAGAAGAGCCTGAGCTGGGTCCCAGCACCCACATGGTTGCTCACAATCACCCATAACACCAGTTCCAGGGGATCTGACACCTTCTTCCTTGGGTACCAGGCACACATGTGGTACACATACAAACATTCACACACAAAAAAATAGAATAAATCTTTTAAAATGTAAGCCATTCATAAACCTATGCTAAAAACAGCTGCTTATAGATTTTAAGACTCATTATTATATAATGAAAACATTAATAGGTAATCCTTGTTAGAATCAGAGGGTATAAATATTTAAATCTACTGTTACAAAAATCATTTCAAATTTCTTCTTTCAGTGTATTCCAAGAAAAAAAAGGGAACTCTCTTCATTTTAATATATTTGTTTTAATGTTTGGATTATAAATGTATCCCTCTGTTTTGCAGTTTTTACCTGCTGATCTTATTTTACCCACTAAAAAGATACATACACATATGTAGGTTAATATGTCTGCTATTTAAAAGGCATCGCTGCAGTATTTACCAAGACTAGAGTTTTCTTTTAATTGAAGGTGTGCACAGACTCTGTCTGAGGTGATGTCTGTGGTGAATAGTTCACCACGACTTGAGATGCCACTTACACTAAGCTGTCAAACAGTGCTACTGTCACTTCTAGTCCTTGGATACAAACTACATAATGGCTGTCAGTTAATACACTGCTCCAAGTTTCAACCAGACAGTTTCAGCTGTGTAGATTCAGAGAGTCATTGGCAAATATTTCACAGACATTGCAAATTGTTACCAGGGCAACATACTGAACAATGATTTTATAAGCAAGTGAATATGAGTTTAAATGTCAACTAGACACAAGATCTACAACTGAAACTGCATGGGACATGGTAGGCCCTGTGTGGTAGGCCTGGGATTCATACCTAAGAAGTCTCCAGCAGCATAAAATCTGAATCTAACCTCACTTTCAAAGAAAATTCATTTTAACCCAAAAGTAGATAGTTTTCAATCCCACCCCCCCCAAAAAAAAAAAAAAAAAACTAGGGAAAGTTTTAATTAGCAATAATTATTTCTGTAAAATTGTTTTCTGAATGTAAGCTGTGGGAGCATGGTAATTAAAAGCATATTACTTTCAAATGTGAAGCTGGTAGCTTTTTATTTCTTCCCTCACAAAGCTCTTCTACTCTTTTAGCAAAAGGCTGAACTATAAGACATTCTGAGACGTTAGTTAATTTCATCATCCTATAAAATGGAGTCTGAGGTTTGGTTCCCTATGAAAGCAGCACAGCCCATCTTTTGGAACCTGTACTTTTCTAAGTAAAACAGACCTTATAATTCAAGAGATAGATCAACAAAAGAGCCCCATGACAATACAATGTCATGGGACCTGGCTTCATACCTTGTAGGCCAAGCTAGCCTAGTCCTTACAATCCTCCTGCTTCAGCTTCCCAAATGCTGCAATTACACATGTGCCCCCCCACCCCGACTCAAAGCAATACAAGCTCAGTGGGCTATAGTGTGAAAAAGTAACACTTACCATGCTCCTGCTGTCTCACTAGCAACCCTCGACATGCTAAACACGTGTGAGCACTGAGCATAACTGTGTTCCCAGCACACTTTGGACATGATACCAACACAGGTAAGAGCAGCAAGCTTCACAGAAACACTCTTGAGAAATACATCTGAGGCACAGTAGGTAAGGAGAGTTTGGACTTGAGTCCAAAACTCATTACTATGCAAATAGAGAGACAATTTAGCCTTATATATAGAAATCCCTTATTCTTTATGGGTACAGAGAAAATTAACATAATACTTAGAGGATGAGATAAAAGAACCATAGAGTCTGAATGTTGAGTTGTGTTAAAAAACCAATACCATCAACAAAACAACCAGACAGTGTAACTAAAGATGCAATTACCTCCCTCACACATGCAGGGATACTAAGAACAGTGGCAACAAAAGCAAACAGTGTAGCCAGGGATGTAATCCATCCAGTCCCTCACACATACAGGGAACTAAGAAGGGTGGCAACAGTTATTTCTATTTACCCATTTTATTTACCTCACTCTTTTAAGAGCTTAAGTTTGAGTTTAAGTTACAGTCTTTGTAAATCTGAGCAATCACCAAGTGAAATGTCACATGTTCTTTTCTTGTGCTCAGTTCTGCTGAGTTCCTGCATGCATCTCCAGATATGGAAAGTTTAAGGGACTACACAGCCACCCTTCACAGAACAGTGTTTTGAAAACAGACGATCCTGTCTTTTAATATTTCTGGGAAGAAACCAGTGCTCCCTAGTGGGGGGAGGGCAGAGAGTTTTGATTAATACATGACTACATTTTTTTTCTTGCAGGTGTTGGGAGAATCAAATTAACACATAGCAACAGTTAGTGAGATATGACTTCATTTTCTGTAATAAATGCCAAGATCAAAACATGCCCAAGTCAAATTTCCTCGCAAGGTTCCCAGCAGGAGCCTTCCTCTTGTCTGTGATTTCCTCTCACCCAGCAGAACCAGACTGAGTATGCGCATTTGCCACTAACACTAAGCAGCACTTCCTTAATCGCTCATTTCCAACAATTTATGGATCATCAGTGGCAAAAAAAAAAAAAAAAAAGGAGCAAAAATAATGAAAGAATCCAATGAAAGCTCATGGAGTCCCAGGCTGGACTTCCTACTCTCTTCTCTTTAAGATGGAGGCCTGAGACAAATTAGCCACTGAAGGGAAAAGTCATCTGGTCATAAAATACAGTACAAGGTCACTTTTATGTAAGTTTGCCAAAAGCGACATAAACCAGGGCAATCTCAAACTGTGACACAGGATAGAAACATATTAAAACGATCTTTGTTCCTCCTCTATTGTGCTGTCATGTTGCTTGGCTTTATGGACAGCCTGAGCCCAGCACAGAGCACTTCGCCTCCACCTGGCCAGTGCAACTAATTAAGAGAGGAAGTGACCTCAGATTTTGTGCATTTTACTTTTATTATGAAAGCACTTTGTTTGAAGTTACAGGAGCTAACCTCTTAATCCTACAGATCATGTGTGAGGTTCTGGACACTCTAGGATGGCTAGATGGTTTGGATAATTGGTCAGGATGTTGCTGTCGTTATGTTAAGTTTTATGCTAGGACTTCAAATCAAAGATAGGCATTAAAGTAAAGGGCAATATAAATCTGCTACCAGAAAAGTCCTGAGCTTATGAATTAATCTGTCATTACATTATACTTCCAAAACAATCATGTGGTGAGATCTTTTCCCTGCTTTAAGTTAATTTTGTCTCTATAAAGTTTTAATTCAAAATATGATGGTAACATACAAAATGAATCTGATATATTCCTCTCATTTAACACTGGCCAGTACGTTACCGTCTGGAGTTCATTATGAACCCAGAATTACTATCAATAACCAGGAGGTCCTTTCTGAACAGGAGAGGAAGAAAGCATTATACCATTGACAAAGCGGATAGTCACAGCACTGTGGTCTCCCCTAAGATGAACCCAACCCCTCAGACCACTGACTCGCTCATACCATTGAATGACTGAGGTCAAAACAGATTCAACACAGGCATTTCCTATCAGAGTTGAATTAAAATCCAAGCACAGAATCATGTTCAAACACACAACCAAATGCCTATGGCAGTGTTAGTGAATGGCTGCAAAATAGTATATACCTAAGAAACCTCACTACAGAAGGAAGTAAAATCTCTACAACAAAAGCAGGCTGCTTACTATTAAAAGAAAATCACTTTTCAAAACTCTGTTTTCTCATACTTGAGAATTCATTAAAAAAAAAAAAGTGACTAGATGGCCCCAATAAAACAGCAATTCACCCCGTGTGAGACGATGGAAGAAAGGCTACTTACAGCTCAGAAAAAATGACCAGCTCCCTAGACCTAAAATGCCCTGCTTGAATTAACATAGCTGTTTAATTAAAAACTAAGGAAAGGATTCTGCTTTGCTGGATTTTCAATTCAAGTTCTGCATCCATCCTGTAGCCAGTAGCCAATTTCCGCATCTCTGCACAATATGCAAGGAGCTGTTTTAAAAATCGATTGCCCAGGGGAATCCACGGTTACATGGGGGGCCATGTGCCACTTAGAGAATATACCAGATGTAAACTCAGTAAAACACCCCAGGAGGGTGGTCACAGGGGAAGGGGAATGGAACGAGCCAGGCTGTAAGTTTGTCATGACTCAAACCATGGGGTACTTTACACTGAGAAAGTTTCTACCCTCTCTCCAGTATCAGTCAGAGACAGATGTGCCTAATGAAGTCAATCAGCAGACAGCTGTGCAGAAGCATACATGAACACGTGTAGGCCTCAGCCATCCTCATAAACGCTTTGATGACTTTGATCAATCAAAGCACAAAGAGCAGCCTCACAGTATAGTCCACTGCTCTGATACAGCCTCAGAAGCTATAGAGATGGCTGCTGCTGGAGAAACACTGAGAACCTGTGCAGATAGACCCTAGGAGTCAAAGGTCATACTAGATTTCAACACACTGAAGATATAGTTATAGTACAGTGCCAGCAGCCTTTGTTGCTTTCCTATAACTGATTTTAAAACTTTTATATACTTTAAAATAGCATTGACCACTTAATCTGAAAACATGTCTACTAGGCTCTGTAATACACCTTACCTCCCAGTAGCTTTTGTCAAAGGATACAACTCCTAATGCTAAAACTGGCTTGTTTTGCTTCTACACTCAATACTTCAAAGTGCAGAAAATAATTTAGAATGTTAGACCATCTGAAATCTGTCATTACTCAGGACTGGCCAGTGCCTTCGATAAACACACTCATTGGCCGAGTACATTCACAGACTATGTACGTCTTAATTAAATCACCGTGCTATGTAAAACAGCACTCTTAAGGTCCTTTCACGGTCTATCGTCTCTCTTTTCTTTTTAACTGAATTTATCTATTTGCTTGTTTGGTGGGGGCACCTGTGCCACGGTGCACATGTAGGTATCACTGGGCAACTGCAGAAGTCAGTTCTCTACTTCTACCGCATGGACCTGAGAACTGGACTTAGGTCATCAGTCTTGGCAGCAGGCTGAATCATCTTGCCAGCCCTCGTCTGTCTTTTTACTATGGTAGAAGTTGATATTTTCTTAGGGCAATCTCCTCACTATTCTCCTTATAAATTACAGGTCTAAAAATATATGAATGGTTTTGAAAAAGCAATAAATATATATTATTTTATATATAAATATATCTATATATTTTTATATATATAAAGTCCTAATCTGTGCTTTTACATAAATTACCTCATTTAATCATCAAACTAATTCATCCAGACGTGGTGACACAGGCCTTTAATCTGATGTTAATACCTAATGCACCCTCAGATCTCCCTTCCCTGGCCCCTTCTTGGTGTGTCAGCATAGCCAGGTTTTCTTGGACACCATTAATTCTTGGACCCCACTCTACCTCCAAGTCACAGCCACATTTTTCCAATTTTAGCATTAACAAACAAATTATTTATATTGGCTTTTTACAACATCTATTCCTCCTCCAGCTTCCCAAGTCAGAGCAATGGTAGTCACCATAGCCTCTACCTGTTGAACTCTACCTCCTGGCCTCTACATGCTGGACAATTCTTAAATCCCTGTGGCTGGAAATCAGTTTATTTGATGATGCTGACCACACTGTCCAAACATTCAACACTAAGTCCATTCAACATTTCAGATGAAGAAGAGCACGGTGACCCTCCAAGGGTTTGGAGGGACGAAATATGTTTAAATATGTGTTTAGGACAAGGGTTTTTAAAGCCAATTTTATAGAAAAATTAGAAGTAAAAATAATTAACAGCAAGAGCTGTGCAAATGTGGACATGGGATGTCATGCTTGTCTCTTGGGCTCAGCTCTTTCTCCCTGCTGACGTGAGGTCTAAGAGAGTGGTTTTCAGTCCTGTGGGTCAAAACCTCTTTTAGGTTGAATGAACCTTTTATAGGGGTTGCCTAAGACCATCAGAAAACACAGATACTTACATTACAATCCATAATAGTAGCAAAGTTACAGTTATGAAGTAGCAATGAAAATAATTTTGTGGTCAGGGGCTGCCACAACATGATGAATTGTATTAAAAGGTTGCAGCAGTAGGAAGGTTGAAGCCCACAGGTCTAAGAGGAGGAACACAAGAAGTGACTGTTCCTGGCTTTCACCACTGAGTCTTAATTCCAGAACCTGTTGTCAATTATGCCTCACTCTAACTGAGTCCCTTTCCTGGCTTGTCAGTGCAGACAAAGCAAAGGCAAGGACTGCCCACATCACAGGCTGCCTTAAGTCATGATGTATCTCGCTAACAACCACATCTTCATAAGGAGTGTGAACTGAGATCCTCCTGGAACAGCAAAGAGGAACAGTTCAGCAACAGCATCCAGGTAGGGTTAGGAAGAGGAGGAATTGTGCACACAACAGACACTAGCAAGTGGTTTTAGTGAGTCTACACATCTAATACCTATACACCTGTGCAATACTGCCTCCATGACTCCCTCCCCAGCAGCTCTTGGCACTAGGTAGAACATGTGCTCCAAGGGTACTCTTCTCCTTGGTGACAAATGAAAAACACTGAAATGCAGAATTATCACTACACTTAGATGAAACAGTAGGTGCAAAAACACTCCAGAAAAACACTTTCCAGCTCCCTATTGTCTACAGCATAAAATCTAAACCCTGCCAGAGCTAAACCCTCCAGAACCTTATCCTGAGGTTCCCTCTACCCTCTACTGCTCCGCATCCTCTAGCATTCATCAATTCAATCAGAACTCAAGACCACAGGGCAAGCCTTGAAATTTCTCTTCCGAGCCTTGCTCACCCTCAACGCTCAGCCCCATCCCAGCTAGCCTCCGCCCCGCTCTTACCCCAAGATCAAGACACCATTTCTTTCAGTGGCTCCCACAGTTCCTCAGCATAAGGCAAGCTATGGCTTCTTTGTGTGCATCGCTGAATATCCCTACTGTCTGTCCCTTGAATGCAGAGTCTGAGCTCTTCATGAGCAGCCCTAGAAAGCTCCTTTAAGGATACAGTAACTTGTACATGGAGCTGCTTACTACGTTTCTGATGAAAAGACAGCTATCTATGAAAAACTCTAGCTCCAAACTTCCCAGAAACTAACATCTCAAGTGTCTGGTGGCCACCCTCAGGCTGTTGGCTCACTGTAGCATTCTGTCAAGCTGTGTACTCTATACTTGGTCTAGAATCCCTCTGGCCGTGGGTTTCAGGATGCCTACTGTACTGGCTGGTTCTGTGTGTCAACTTGGCACAAGCTGGAGTTATCACAGAGAAAGGAGCCTCCTTTGAGGAAATGCTTCCATGAGACCCAGCTGTAAGGTATTTTCTCAACTAGTGATCAAGGGGGGAGGAACCAGCCCATTGTGGGTGGTGCCGTCCTGGGCTGGTGGTCTTGGGTTCTACAAGAGAGCAAGTGAGCAAGCCAGTAAGTAACATCCCTCCATGGCCTCTGCATCAGCTCCTGCTTCCTGCCCTGCTTGAGTTCCAGTCCTGACTTCCTTTGGCGATGAACAGCAACGTGGAAGTGTAAACTGAATAGACCCTTTCCTTCCCAGCTTGCTTCTTGGTCACGATGTTTGTGGAGGAATAGAAGCCCTGACGAAGACACCCCCCTTTTCCTTACATTCTAACAGCACAGCTGCTCTACTGTCAGCATTCCCAGTCCTCTTGTCTTCCCTTTCCACACTCTGTCCTTGACCATCTCTCCTCTTCTTGCTGGACTCCTTGTGCTTTCCACAAGGGACTACAAAGAGAACAATGCCTTTGGGAAAGTCAGGTGTGAGGCCACTGCTATTTTATAGACGGGGTCTTCAGATAAGTTAACAGTATTTAATACCACTGAGCCTCAGTTTTAGCCATAATTCCTTCTAGAAACTATAAATAGTAAAGCAACTTTCGTTTTTGTTTGTTTGGTTTTTCAAGACAGCATTTCTCTGTTAATCCCTGTCTGTCCTGGAACTCACTCTCTAAATCAGGCTAACCCCAAACTCAGAGATCCACCTGTCTCTTGCCTACCAAGTGCTAGAACTAAAGGCGTGCACTACCCACCACAGTCAGCTATAGCAGCTTTCTAAATTAAAACCAAGTAATTATGTTACTACACAATTTAATTGTTAATCTTAATACAAAAGAATGTAAAATAATTCCAACATACGAAAGCCAGTTTTCTCAATGTGAAGCTTGAAAACAAAACACAAGACATTCTCGTCTCTGTACATTTACTAAACAGGAAGTCAACTGATGCCTTTCACCTACAGTGTTCATCTGAAGTAACAAGAAACCCACACAAACACATGACCCCTCAGGGACTGTCACCAGTGTCACTCAGACTGTTCCCACATCAACAGTGCTCTTTTGGCACCACAACTAAAACTAAAACAGTCATCACATGTCCCTGGGCAAGAATGGCATACAAATCCATGAGAAATCAGTAAAGTACTTGCCATGTAAGCATGAGGACCTTAGTTCAAATCCCTAGCACTCATGTAGAAGCTAGTGCAGTGGTGTGTATCTGTAACTCCAGTGTTAGAGAGGCAGAAACATGAAGACCCTTGGAGCCCACTGGTCAGCCAGCTGAGCTAAATTAATGAGTTCTAGATTCATCAAGGACCCTGTCTCAAAAAAAATAACAGTGAAAGCAAACTGAGAAAGACAGCCAATTTTGATCTCTGTCCTTTACACATACATGGACCTGCAAGAACATATGTAAACACAAACCAAAATGCTCATATGCCACATACAAAAAAGGGGACAAGCAATAATCCACAGTTTACAACTTCACATAAGATAAGCACAATTCACTCCATACATTACAATAGGAATAGAAGATTCAGAATGTTGTAAAATGCTTCAATTGTCACACTAGCTCTGTCACTCTGACAAGAATTAACTACTTAAATCTTTTCATTAAATCCTAAAGTTATATTCAAAAGTTTGTTTTAGACACTCTGTATCAAAGTCAGAGTCAGTTATCCCCTGCTATAAAACCATGCTGTTTTCAGATGCTCTTGAAAAGCTTCCCAGTGTGCTTGCTCCCCAGTCTTCCACATTCTTATAAGATGGGCCATTCTCAATACCATGGGGGAGGGGGTTCTATATACTGCAGAGTAATTAATTTTTATAATGTGTTACTATCCTGAAAATATTTGTACTTTAAGTGTGTCCTATTGGGCTCTGAAGTAAATGAAGCTTCCCTGAAAGGCCTAACTAATGGCTGTGATGTCAGGTTGTCAGATCCACTGGAGACACTCATCAAGCTGGATATGCACCATAAATGCACTCCCTGATGAGTACACAAGTTATTCACCGTGCAGTATTATTAATATTATCAACAGTGGGGCAATATCATTATTTAGTAATTCAACTGTTGGTTTATATCAACTTCTAGTTTAATATGAGTGATTTAATAAATTTAATCCAAACCTAATTTACTTACCTTTTTCAGGCCTGCAAAACCTTCTGATTCCAGAAAGAAAAAGGCAAAGGGCATCAACACAAATAAACAAAGGTTGGAAAATAAAGACGCAAGATTCCACAAACCTATAAAGATGACAATAAGAAAAAATAAGAAAATCAGGTTAAACACTGACATTGTTTCAAAGTTTGCGAAGTTATGATGCCCATCAAGATCTGTGTTTTACTAATAAAAATCAATGCCTATTTGAACTGACTATCTAAACTTGACTATTAGAAAATAATTATATATTTACTTGATATATTTTATCTGTAATTTTTATCTATTGGAGAAGCCAATATAGAAACTGTTTAATTTCCCTCACTCCCCCCAAGTAAATTAACTAAAGATATCTTATATGCAGAGATCCAAGGACACAGCTCTTTAGAGATATCATCGCTGAAATACTTTAATTAGAGCTACTAGCATCTACTTGTCAGTAAGTACCAGGACCAAACTGAGTGTTTCATATACACACCATTTAAGCCTCCAAGACAGTCTAAAGGAAACTAGCATTTTCTGAACTCCATGAGCCAAGCATTACTCAGTGCCATGAAGACATTGTAGGAACTCATTTTTAGTCACAGGAGTCCTTGAGCAGGCAGCACTGTCGCTTGCCAAGCTGCAGAGCATGTGAGTATCGGAGCAGACTCCTGGAATCCTAAAAGCCATGTCACAGGAGTTCTAACAAAGAATGCCAATTGGGAAAGAAACTGTGACCCAAGTGGGCAAGCTCACAGAGCCATTTCCCTCTTGGCCAAGTCATGGCACAATAAATGGCAACAAAATAAGGATACACTGACAGGTATGTCACAGGCAGAGTGTTTGACCCAACATATATTTTTTAAAATAGAAAAAACATTATAATTCAAAATTGAGGGGTTGGGGATTTAGCTCAGTGGTAGAGTGCTTGCCTAGCAAGCGCAAGGCCCTGGGTTCGGTCCCCAGCTCTGGAAAAAAAAAAAAATTCAAAATTGAGCTTCAGAGTGATGGCAGTAATCTTGAAAAGAGAGTCAAAGTTAAAGGTTAAACCAATGCATTCAAAGTACTACATGCCATTTAAAAGCCAGACAAAAATTGTTCCTGCCACACCTTTCCTTCAAGGTCTACATCATCGGAGACATAGAGTCAGACACACAACACACTGTTCTCTTAACAAGCAGTAAGTGACGGCATAAGTTAACGTGTATGCATGCACATCCTGCTCCTAGGACACTGTGAAAGACAGGGAACTAAGCTCCTGAACACTTGTATCTAAAGCCAGTCACTTAATTTAATAGGTAAGATAATGACATCAATTCATAGTTTCATATCCAGAAATCTAGATTTGATGCACACATAATGTGCATTAACCTTTTCAAGACAAAAAAAAAGTTAAAATCAATGTCTTAAATATTTTTTTCTTTTTTGAAACTACATCACATATATCCCAGACTGGTCTTGAATTCTCTATGTAGCCAAAGATGACCTTGAACTCTTGATCCTCCTGCCTTTACCTCCTGATTTCTGGGATTAAAGGCATATGTCACGACACTGGATGTATGGATTTATCTGGTGCTGGGCTGGAACCCAGGGTCTCTCTCATACAACTGAGCTACATCCTCAGCTACTGTCTTAACATCCTTTAGTGGTAAACTAATCTAAACTTTTAAAGCTTAAGTTTAAATTAACATTATTTTAAGGTCTTCTAGACATATGAAGTAGGACAATAATTCCTATTACATAAAGTAAAAAATTGCTTTAAAATACTTTAATATGTTCTGACCCTTAAAAAGATAACTCTAACTCTATATACCAAGGAGGCCAACCATGAAAACCACTAAAGTATACAAGGCTAACCAGGATAACTTAGGAAAATCTGCCCTCAAAAAAAAGAAAAAGAGCTTTATTCTTTTCTTTACTGAAAACCTGTAATTACAATTACCAGGAAAGGAATACAGAATGAGGGACATGTAAAAGCATACACCTAAGTCTCAAACTAGGCTGTGGCGACCTTGCTAGGTTTCCAGATTCCTCACCGGTGAAACTGAGGTTTAATGCTGTATGTGTGGCCGTTATTAGTATTAAATGAAAGAAGGAATGGCTGACAATGGGGTCAGTGTCACCACAGAACAAGTACTTTATGCTTTTCTGTTTTTATTAACCATCACTTCCCCAGAGACAACTAATTGGTAGGACTGTTAGCTGCCAGCACGCTAGACTCACCACTTTCTGCCTTTTCCTTTCCTGTCTTTTCACCTCCCTCACCCCAGGTATATCAACTCCTGGTTTTCTTTACTAGCAATCTCCATGTGTCCATCCAGTCTCCTCATGCCTAACCTGCTCTGAGCAAGGGGTCCAAGACACAACTTTTCAGGCACTCTATCTGAAGAAAGAGTAAATGGGCCTGGATCAAAGCGGTGCATCATGTCCAGTATAAACATTTGTGTGTGGTCTCTGCTCCCGATTTCAACTGTTCAACAGTATTTTAAGGTTTTCCAGATATGTGAGATAGAACAGTAATTGTATGATGTGAATTATTACATCCTAGAAACACATCATGGAGCACTGTGTGTGCCTGGTTCTAAGTATGGTGGAAAACAGCAATTTTAAATGAGCTGTGTTATAAGAAGTATCACTGTGTCAAGGATCATACTCACCTTAGAGGAAGCAGGTTTTATACAATTAGATGAAACACAACCCTTTCAGAAGGGGTTTCTTTTTTAAAAAAGAAACTATCTGTATCTGTTAAGAACCCACTAGAGCACTATGGGGCAATATCCAATCCTTCTGACAAGGGGCTTTTGTTCTGCAATCAACCTCAGGTTCAAAAATGCCAGGCAGAGCTGGAAAGATGGCTCAGAAATTAAGAGCTCTCACTGTTCTTGCAGAGAACCCAGGTTCAATTCCCATCATCCACATGGTAGCTCACAACCATCTATAACTTCAGTTCCAGGAGATCTAAGACAACCCCCACCAACTCTGACTTCTGTGAGCACCAGGCACAAACATGTAGACAAAACAATTTTTTAAGTTTAAATTTTAAAATTAGTAAAATAGTTCATTTAAAAAAAAGAAAAAAAAGGAAAGAAAAGCCAAAAAAAAAAAAAAAAAAGTCAGATCTAAATCCAGAAAACAACTATGCTTCACTTCCTAGTTTGTTGAGATACCTTTGGGCAAAATAAATTCAATTCCCTAACCTTCCAGTAGTAATTCTACATCTCTGCAATTTGATAATGAGAAATTCCCAAATCCAAGCTCTGTAAGGCATCTATTGCTCTTTATCATTTGGGTTCCTAACTCCAGCCTTAGAATAAAGTTTAACTGTCAATGAAAAATGAAGAAATCACAATGTATACAAAAAATAAAACACATTCATCTTAATAGCCCCACTGAGCAGTAAATTACACACAGTGCTCTGGTTAAGATACATCGTGCCTCTCCACATGCCCAGTCTGAGAAGTCTGGTGTTCAGTGTGGCAATGCTGAAGGGGTGCAATCTTTTAGGGGCATGGTCTCATGAAAATGGTTAATTTCTAAAGGGTGATGTGAAGGGATTAATACTTTTTTCATGGGAATACTTCCTCATTCTTACATAAAGTCATTGGTACCAGATGGTGGTGACTCAATCCTTTAATCCCAGCACGCAGGAAGCAGAGACAGGTGGATCTCTGAGTTCCAGGCCAGTCTGGTCTACAGAGTGAGTTACAAGACACCTAGGGCTACACAAAGAAACCCTGTCTCAAAAACAAAAAAACAAAAGCAAAAAACAAACAAACCCAGAAAGTCAGTGTAAAAAGAGACCACTGCATGATCTTAATACGTTCAGCACATAACTAGTTACTCTCTGGTGGGCGGGGTCAGGAGCAGGGCGTTCATAAGCAGCACATAACTAGTTACTCCTCTGGTGGGTGCATGATCGTAATACGTTCAGCACATAACTAGTTACTTCTCTGGTGGGCGGGGTCAGGAGCAGGGCATTCATAAGCAGCACATAACTAGTTACTCTCTGGTGGGTGCATGATCGAAAGAGCAGGGCATTCATAAGTAGCACATAACTAGTTACTTCTCTGGTGGGTGGGGATCAGGAACAGGGCGTTCATAAGGAGACCCCCTACTCCTGAACTGTCAGAACTGTAAGGCAACAGTTCTTTCCAAAGTACCAACCTCAGAAGTTATTATGGCAACATAAATCTGACTAATACACAAGGGTACAGTTTGGCAAGTGTTGGCTCTGTACCAGATAGTGAACACACCTTTGCCCCAGACATTTCCACAAAACCCTATTGAATCCATGCTTCCTGTATCTTTATGCCTTTACCCACCCCAGCCAACCACTAATTCTGTACTTCCAAAACACGGAATTCTGTATAATTTCAATGTATGTGGATCATGTAGTTTGTGTTGGGTTTTTTGTTGTTGTTGTTGTTGTTGTTGTTGTTGTTTTGGTGGAGGTGAGGGGCCTCTGGTTTCTATCACTGTGTTCTGTGTCTGTATCACAAACCATAACAAACACTTAATGAATTGTCTCACATGTCAGCATCTGAGTTGCTCCTACCTTGTGGCTATAACATATGAAGCTGTCATTAACCATGCATGTCTAGACTTTGCAATGGACACAGGCTTTCATTTTGAAAACATGTGCAGCAGAAGATGGCAGAGGATAGGAGTTATGTGTGTGATATTTTAGAAAACTGACAATAATTTCCTAATTGGTTGTATTTTCCATTCTACTAGAAAAGCAAAGTTCTTCACATGCCCTGGAAACAAACTCTTTAACAGTTATGAGATCTGCAGGTTCTCTTTCCCAGTTCCTGGGTTCTTTTTCTAATCAAAGAACAGTTTACCAGATATAAAGAAGTCAAATTTATGAAGCTTTTCTTTCATGAATCCTGATGTTGGTATTGTATGAGACAAGATGGTGTAGACCAGTGTCTCAGAGATTGTCCTGTTTGCTTCTATTCCTTTTGTGGCTTTACATTTACCTCTATGATTCATCAAGCTACTTCATATGGTACCAGGTATAGGTTAATTTATGTCTGTGATTATCAAACTGTTCTATTTGTTAAAAATATCCTTTACTCACTAAATTTTATCTTTGTACCTTTGTCAAAAGTCAATCAACACATAGGTGTGTGTGTTCTTGGACTCAGTCCCCAGATAGATTGAATATTGCTCTGTCTTTATGCTGTCACCACCTGTCTTGATCATTACAGACTGAAAAACATCTTGAAGTAGAAAATCCTCCAAACTCATTCTCTTCAAAGTTGTTCAGACCACTGAAAATGTATTGAATTCTCACCTGAATTTTAAGTAAATTTATCAATTTCCATAAAAAATGTCTATTGGGATTTTGACTGGCATTCTGTTAAATCTATAAATTAATGAGAGAGAAGACTAGTTTGTTAACATTATCATGGATGAAAATGTAGCCAAACTTACAAACTGGAGCCCTAGACCCCGAGTGATGCCATTTGAAGTCAGAGCTTTAGAGATATCAGGGAGCTACAAGATCTCAGACATAAAATGAAGGCTGCCAAGCCTCGCTTGGGCCAGGGTCCTATGAATGTCCAATGTCTGCTACTGGTATTCATTCTTGAGAAAGAAGATTACTTAGAAAAGATTCAGGTTTTCTATTGTCTCAAGACAAAGGAATGTCTGAGTTTAAAACTGAGAGGACAGCTACTCCTGCTTCTAATGTACTCAATAAAGGCCATTGTCTCACTAGAATCCTTGCACAAATAGATGAACCACTTGTTAAGAAACTAAAAGTAAAATATTTACAGTAATTCCAAAAATAACATAGAAACAGAAATTTGTAGGAGAAAATTATCTCACCCAAAAGGAAATTATTTTTTGTTTAAAGAGTTTTGATAAATCCCCCTCACACACAAATCCCTAATTCACAATGACACACCTGGAACTTGACTCCAGGTCTCTCTTTGTCTACTACTCTATGCCATCTCAAAATTACTATTTTGTTTGAGAAGGATATCACTAAACTTAATTACTTTATCTACCAAAAGAACACATCAGTTTGTAACATTTTATTCAGGCCATAGTGGATATATTAGCCCACTAAGTCTGTCCATTGGCATAAGTGCTTAACTGAGCCCATGGTCATTAAGACAATTAAATAGGACAAAGCAATACTATGGTTAACTGTTCAGTTGTGTACAAACAAGCATGCACACATACATACATACATACATACATACATACATACATACATACATACATACATACAGCCTCCTTAAAACACCTTCAAACTGCAGGACATTTTTAAAAATTAATTCAAGGAGCTGGGGAGACAGCTTGTTTTGCAAGCATGAGGACCTGAGATAAGCCCCCAGCACTCACATAAAAATCCAGGTGGGGTGAAACATGTTTGCAATCCCAGAGCTGGGGAGGTGGAGATGACTTACTGGCTAGTAGCCAGCCTATCTTAACTGGTGAGATTCAAGCCAATTAAAGATTCTGTTTTAAAAAAAGCAAAGTAGATGGTTCTTGATTAATACCACCTAAGGTTGACCTCTGACCTCCACACGTATACATGTGCACACACAGCACTCACACACCAAAAACCTTGATCACTTCAATTTTAGAGCAGTCTTTTTATTAAAAAAGGTTTATTTATTTACATGAGTACACTGTAGCTATCTTCAGACACACCAGAAGAGGGCATCAGATCCCATTACAGATGGTTGTGAGCCACCATGTGGTTGCTGGGAATTGAACTCTGAACCTCTGGAAGAGAAGTCAGTGCTCTTAACTGCTGAGCCACCTCTCCAAGTCAATTCAATTTTAATAACCCAAAATTTTAGATATATTCTATTGCCTTGGCCAAAGATAAGCCATTCACCCCGTCTGTAACTTAAAGGAGGCTTGCCATCTTTCCAGGAGTCATTTGAGTGAGAGCATTTTACATCTGCCACAGTTGGACTACTTGGTTGTCACAGCCTTGAAAAGACTTCAACTCTATCACTGGGCCTTCTCCTATTAAATGGATTACAACTCTGCCCTTACCGAGAAGGGAAGAGAAACGACACCCAAAATTTTAAATAAATGATAAAAAAAAATGAAAAATTCTAATGCACCAGGGTTCAGGAAAAACAAGGACAAAAAAAAAAAAATGGGATTATAGCTGAAACTAGCTCAACTCTTTCCTTACCTTTCTTACTAATTTTACTCAAAAAGGCTTACAAAAAAACTAAACATGACATTAAAAATACAAAAATAAATAATAATAATAGTGACCAAAAACCTCATCAGAATCAGGGGACTGGCTCACTGTGTAAGTGCACTTATTCTGCAAGACCTGAGTTTGAATGGAAGTACCCAGACAAGAAGCTAGGCACTGGGGCATAGAGACGGGCATCCCAAGCATTTCCTGCCCAGCCACCCCAAACAGCTGCACTTCCGGTTCAGTGAGATCCCCTGTCTCAAGGAAGTGAGATGAAAGTGATAGAGGAAGACTCCAGTCTACTGCTCTGGCACTCACATTTGTGATGAGGAGCACGCACAACACAGCAGAAACATAGCACACATACACACAGCCACACATACACATAAACACCTATAAAACAAATAAGTGCTTTTTAAACTAAGCATAAAAATAAATTGCAAAGAGAGACACCACTTATTTAACAACACAAATACAGCAGAGCGGTGCATTCCTCTTCCTCTCTGCCGCTTTGCATAGTCTAAACCTTCCGTCTATAAGAGGCACAGGAGCACACTAAAAGTCTTAAGTGTGTATTTAAGCACCTTTGTGACATGCCTAAATATCCAGATCTCTGCATCACCTCATCTTCCCCATAAAATCCATTAAAAGGGAAGAAAACAACAAAGATAAACTAAGCTGAAGACCCAAGCCAGGCACTCTGTTTCTAGCTACACTCTCCACACCATGCGTACATCTAAAACTACCAAATACAAATATACGAATGCTAATGTCTGCTATAATTTCATAAACAGGAAATAAACTGCCACTTGTAGCATAAAAAGGAGACCTTTTATTCTTATCACTGATCTATGCACATATATATTTGCAGAACAAGAAACCCAAATTATTCTTTCCAGGCCAAAAGTCAAAAAAGTAAAATTTGCCTTAGGCAAAAACTCACAGATCAAATAATAATTATTACTATTACTATTACTATTACTATTATTATTATTATTATTATTATTATTATTATCAGTATGTTAACCAAGTCATTCATTTAAAACTAAGATAGGGCTAGAGAGCTAGTATGTCAATGAAGTGTTTGCTGCATGAACATGAGGGCTCAAACTTACTCTCCCAAAAACTAAAAATCAGGAGTGGTAGTACACCTCTCTAATGACAGCACTTGAGAGGTAGAGGCAAGGAACTGAATATAATGCTAATCCTTTTTGGGAAAAAAAAAATGTGTATTCAATATGCATTGCAAAGTGGCCTCCCAACTCTTCAATAAATTTGTGGTCTTTCTCTTAAAAGCATTCTACAATTCTGATTCAATTAAAATTATTATTACTGACTTTACACATATTTTATTATATATATTTACCTTAATTTATAAAAAATGTCCAATTTCTCTGCTTCAAAAAAACTAAAATTATATGCATCAATAAAATAGAGTGCAAGACTTAAGAAAGGTAGTTTGTCAGGTCAGTATCCACAGCAAGCCACTGAAGTAGCAGCCAGTGCCCAACCCCAAAGATAGTTCAGTTGGAGGTTCAAATACAAGACCAAATTACTAGTTTACCATAGCCTTCTTTATCTTCTATCGCCACCTGCTGGTATCACAAAATAGTTCAAAATACAATTTTCAACTCCTGTTGAGAGAGCCTCAAGTTTAGAGCCTCTGTTGATCTGATAGACTCGCAAGAAAAAAAAAAAAAAAAAAAAAAACAGTGAGCAAAATCCCTGGATTTGAGCCTTTATACTTCAAAATAAATGGTGCAGTCGAGTGCATCTGATTGTAAGCACTCTTTCTCAGCCTCATTACTAACAAGACATATTCATTGGCATCAAAAGTCCTCACAGAGATTAGCTAGGTCACCGAAGCTCATTGTAACGACTGAACTGGAGATGGACACTTCAGTTGTCAATGTATAGCCCCAGGCCAGCAAACATCACGGAAGCAAACACACTGAGCACCACCTCCAAAACTAGACAATTAAGCCCAAACTTTAATTCTATCACTTTCCTCTCTTTCAAATTTTTACCATTTATTGGCTTTTAATTTTAAACACACATGGCAGAAAAGTAGTCAATGTAAAGCAAGATCTTGAGATAACTTCCAAAATAAAAAATTAATAGTGCCAAGACACTACAGATGAACTTTTCTGTCCCCCTTTTATCCTTTAATTCCTATTTTACGTATGCCAATGATGCCACTTTGACACCTGCCTCTTCACTCCAGCTTAAAGTGTATGGCACACTCAATCAAAGAATCACAGGGTAGTTACTCTCTTTGGATAACTACTTGCCTTTTGGAAATCAGTTCTTGGCCTGATACAAGTATAAGCACTTGACCTTGGAACTATGATAGGTCTGAGTTCCTAATCCAAAATGCTAGGCACACACAAAAATACTGTGTATTATCAAATAAAACTGATATATGTGTGGCTCAGCATAAGTCCTAATAGAACAAAGTGATTCCATGAAGAAGTGTCCCAAATACTCAAGACTCCCTCTGACCTTGAAGAGAGGTCCCTTGCCTAGTTTAGTCTAGAATGTTTGCAGTCGCTACAGGTATGTGTGAGGCTCTAGCTCTACAGCCCTCTCAGGACAACAATAAAAAAGACACCTGCATCCCCATCTCACCAAAGTGTCCCTGAGCAGAGGAGGTCTTCACAGACAAGAGGATAAAGAAGACAAAATGATCCAAAAGGATGTGGGTAGCTCTGGATAAACAGTGGCCTCCTTCTCCAGACACTGTTCACCACCCAGTGGACTCAGCAAAATCATCTGTTTACTTCATCTTACTCTGGCACGGGCATTAGGTTAGGAAGGTACTTTATACTCTACACACATTCTATTCACCACACATAAAAACTAGGTCTTCTAGTTCTTGTTCTATTCATTCTTCAGATAAAACAGACTTGAAATTTTTAACAATTTGTTCAGGGTCCCTAACAGTAAAACAGAGAGCTGAAATTCTAAGCTAGGTCTAGCTGACTCCAAAGTCAAGAAACAGGGATAACTTCTAAAATAAAAAGGTAGAATGTTAAAGACTCTGAAAGGAAGATTAATAAACTGGTAGCACTAAGATAGTGAGTTTTGAAGAGTGAGGTATAAACTACTCTGTAACCTCCTGACGGAATAAACAGGCAAGAACAAACAAAACTTCTGACAAGGATGTTAGTGTTTGTTACGTTCATGGTGGAAGAGGATCTTCTGCACAGAAAAACAATTGAGAAAAAACAAAGGCGGGAAAAAGAAAAGTCAATACAAAAATATAAAAACTCTGGATCCCCAAACAGCATACAAAATAAAAAATCAAAATAGCAACTATAAGTAAATATTTATATGGGTTTAGTTTTAAAGAGACAATATAGTTGATACAAAACAGGAGGAGTTCATGAAAAATTACACACACACACACACACACACACACACACACACACACACATTAGATGTCTTTAAATGAATTAAAATGGAAAAGTTACTAAGTTTTCTAATGATACTCAGGGAAGCTATTTCTTAGTCTTATCTTATTTGATGCTACTGGGTTTATGTTAGAGATAAAAGCACCCATAGCATCTGTCAGAAGGCTGTAGGCAGCCACACACAAAACATAGTCTGGCAATGACACTCACTACTCTAATGATTTCCATCGCAACTTCATATGCAAATTGTGAGAAACTCAAAAGTCACTGTGAAAAATCCCCCTGGAGACCCAAAAGAAAAAGGTAAGAAAGGGTCCTGAGAAGAGAGAAAGCTGCTCTGTAACTGGGGATATTTAGCCCCCATCTCATAGCTGTCAGAAGTCATGGAAGAATAAGTGGACTCATTCCTGAAAGCAATAGATAAGAGCTAATACAAGGTCTAAAAATATTTTCAATGAATATGAAGAGTAGAAAAATAATCAGCACAGATTCAGTGCTTGAAAAGGTCAAGTTAAATGTGCTACAAATACAAGCTACATTATATATATATATATATATATATATATATATATATATATGCTACAAAAAAAATGCAATGTTGTTTCCTGCTTTGTATGTTTTGATATTCCTGTTCATTCTAGAGTGAGCATGTACTATAACTGTACTCAATAAAGTTACAAGCTGGCAGTACAGCTGCCCCTGCTCACAGAGTCATCTTCTCAGCAACAATGCCTCCTATACTTTCACAAAACAGAGGAGATTAATAAGCTTACTCCTATGTCACACAGAAAGATACTTCCAGAGGAACAATTTGCTGGTTCACAACAACCACAGATGCCTGATAATCATTTCAGACTCACTGTTGCTACCTAGAGGTTTCATCAATAAAATCTAGGTTTGATGGCTGTATATATATGGGCTGGATCACCAGGTGGGGCAGGCTCTGAATGGCCATTCCTTCAGTCTCTACTCCAAACTTTCTCTCCATATCCCCTCCTATGAATATTGTTGTTCACTCTTTTAAGGAGAACTGAAGCATGAGCACTTTGGTTGTCCTTCTTCTTGAGCTTCATGTGGTCTGTGGATTGTATCTTGGGTAATTTGAGCATCTGGGTTAATATCCAGTTATCAGTGAGTGCATACCATGTGTATTTTTCTGTGATTGGGTTACCTCACTCAGGATGATATTTTCCAGTTTCATCCATTTGCCTATGAATTTCATGAAGTCACTGTTTTTCACAGCTGAGTAGTACTCCATTGTGTAAATGTAACACATTTTCTGTATCCATTCCTCTGTTGAAGGGCATCTAGCTTCTGGCTATTATAAATAAGGCTACTATAAACATAGTGGAACATGTGTCTTTGTTGTATGTTGGTACATCTTTTGGGTATATGCCCATGAGAGGTATAGCTGGGTCCTCAGGTAGTGCAATGTCCAATTTTCTGAGGAACCCCCAGACTGATTTCCAGAATGACTGTATCAGTCTGCAATCCCACCAACAATGAAGGAGTGTTCCTCTTTCTCCACATCCTTGCCAGCATCTCCTGTTGCCAGAGTTTTTGATCTTAGCCATTCTGACTGGTGTGAGGTGGAATCTCAGGCTTGTTTTGATTTGCATTTCCCTTATGACTAAAAGATGTTGAACATTTCTTTAGGTGCTTCTCAGCCATTCGACATTCCTCAGCTGTGAATTCTTTGTTTAGCTCTGAACCCCATTTTTTAATAGGGTTATTTGTCTATCTGCAGTCCAACTTTGTGAGTTCTTTGTATATTTTGGATATGAGCCCTCTGAAAGTTGTAGGATTGGTAAAGATCTTTTCCCAATCTGTTGGTTGCCGTTTTGTCCAAACAACAGCATACTTTGCCTAACAGAAGCTTTGCAGTTTTATGAGGTCCAGTTTGTCAATTCTTCATCTTAGAACATAAGCCATTGGTGTTTTGTTCAGGAAATTTTCCTCAGTACCCATGTGTGTTCCAGGCTCTTCCCCACTTTTTCTTCTATTACTTTGAGGGTATCAGGTTTTATGTAGAGGTCATTGATCCACTTAGACTTGAGCTTTGTACAAGGAGATAAGAATGGATCAATTTGCATTCTTCTACATGCTGATCTCCAGTTGAACCAGCACCATTTGTTGAAAATGCTATCTCTTTTCCACTGTATGGTTTTAGCTCCTTTGTCAAAGATCAAGTGACCATAGGTGTGTGGGATCATTTCTGGGTCTTCAATTCTATTCCAATGCTCTACCTGTCTGTCTCTGTACCAATAGCATGTGGTTTTTATCACTATTGCTCTGTAATACTGCTTGAGGACAGGGATGGTGATTCCCCCAGAAGTTCTTTTATTTTTGAGCATTGTTTTTGCTGTCCTGGGTTTTTTGTTATTCCAGATGAATTGAGAATTGCACTTTCTATCTCTGTGAAGAATTGAGTTGAAATTTTGATTGAATCTGTAGATTGCTTTTGGCAAAATGGCCATTTTTACTATATTAATCCTGCCAATCCATGAACATGGAAGGTCTTTCTATCTTTGGAGACCTTCAATTTCTTTCTTCAGAGACTTGAAGTTTTGTCATACAGATCTTTCACTTGCTTGGTTAGAGTCACACCATGGTATTTTATGTTACTTGGTACTATTGTGAAGGGTGTGTCTTACCTAATTTCTTTCTCAGCCTATTTATCCTTTGAGTAGAGGAAGGTCACTGATTTGTTTGAGTTAATTTTATACTCAGCCACTTTGCTGAAGTTGTTTATCAGGATTAACAGTTCTCTGGTGGAACTTTTTGGGTCACTTAATGTTGTTGTAAAATGTAAAAAATAAAAAAAGTATGGTTGTCTTTTATCCCCACTAGATCCGGCACCACAGTGCCCCAAGATATCTGCTGGATATCTTGCCAGAAGCACACATTCCAATTCCGTGGCAGCCCAGTCTAGCTGCCCCACACCCCATTACACTTAAATCTACACCTGAAAGAACACACAACACAATAACGTTAGATGCAACTGATAAGATATAATTGCCCACCTAAACATATAAAGCCCAGTACCATCCATCCCTTAAGAACATTAATAACAATGTGTAAATACAGAGTGGAATCTTAATGTCACCTGCCAAATTGTCCTGCCATGGCTTCTCCCTCTGTCCCTCCTGTCTCTTCACCATTCCGTTCAGTCTCCTCCTCTTCCTTCAAACTTCTCTCCCGCCCACCCTTCCTTCTCCTCCAATGACAGGCCTCCTTCTACCTTGTACCTGCCTCACCTGTGACATCATCCCACAACTTAAGTATACTATCATATACTTAAGACTTCTGTTATGTCTCCCTTTTCATTTCTGATTTGAATTTGGATACACTCTCTGTGACCTATGGTTAGTCTGGTTAAGAACCAGCTGCTGGTTTTGTTGATTCTTTGTATAGTTCTTTTTGTTTCTACTTGGTTGATTTCAGCCCTGAGTTTATTTCCTGCTGTCTATTCCTTTTGGGTGAATTTGCTTCTTTTTGTTCTAGAGCTTTCAGGTGTGCTGTCAAGCTGCTAATGTATGTATGCTCTCTCCAGTTTCTTTTTGGAGGCACTCAGAGCTATGAGTTTTCCTCTTAGCAGTGTTTTCATTGTGTCCCATAAGTTTGGGTATGTTGTGCCTTCATTTTCATTAAATTCTAAAAAGCCCTTAATTTCTTTATTTCATCCTTGATCAAGTTATCATTGAATAGCACATTGTTCAACTTCCATGTATATGTGTGCTTTCTGTTGTTTTTGCTGTTTTAGTCCAGTTTTAGTCCGTGGTGTTCTGAAAGGATGCATGAGATTATTTCTATCTTCCTGTGTCTGTTGAGACTTGTTTTGTGATCGATTGTATGGTCAGTTTTGGAGAAGGTACCATGAAGTGCTTAGAAAGTTCATCTTTTTGTTTTTGGATGAACTGTTCTATAAATACCTGTTAAGTCCATTTGGTTCATAAATTCTGTTAGTTTCTCTCTGTCTCTGTTCAGTTTCTGTTTCCATGATCTGTCCATAGATGAGAGTGGGATGTTGAAATCTCCCACTACTATTGTGTTAGGGACAATGTGTATTTTGAGCTTTAGTAAGGTTTCTTTTATTAATGTAGGTGTCCTTACATTTGGAGCATAGATATTCAGGATTGAGAGTTCATCTTGGTGGATTTTTCCTATGATGAATATGCAGTATCCTTATCTTTTTTGATAACTTTTGGTTGAAAGTTCATTTTATTTGATATCAGAATGGCTATTCCAGTTTGTTTCTTCAGACCATTGCTTGAAAAACTGTTTTCCAGCCTTTTACTCTGAGGTAGAGTCTGTCATTGTCACTGAGGTGTGTTTCCTGTATACAGAAAAATACTGGGTCCTCTTTACATATCCAGTATGTTATTCTGTCTTTTTATTGGGTTATTTAGTCCATTGATGATAAGAGATATTAAGGAATAATAATTGTTGTTTCCTGTTATTTTTGTTATTAGAGGTGAAATTATGTTTTTGTGTCTCTCTTCTTTTGGTGTTGTTGCAAAGGGATTACTTTCATGCTTTTCCTAGGGTGTAGTTCCCCTCCTTATGTTGGAGTTTTCCATCTATTATCCTTTGTAGGGCTGGATTTGTGGAAAGATATTGTGTAAATTTGGTTTTGTCATGGAATATCTTGGTTTCTCCATCTAAGCTAACTGAGAGTTTTGCTGGGTATAGTAGCCTGGGCTAGCATTTGTGTTCTCTTAGGATCTGTATGACATCTGCCTAGGGTCTTTTGGCTGTCATAGTCTCTGGTGAGAAGTCTGGTGTAATTCGTATAGGTTTGTTACTTGACCTTTTTCCCTTACTGATTTTAATATTCTTTGTTTTGTGCATTTGGTGTTTTGACTATTATGTGACTGGAGGAATTTCTTTTCTGACCCAATCTATGTGGAGTTCTGTAGGCTTCCTGTATGCTTATGGGCATCTCTTCCTTAGGTTAGGGAAATTTTCTTCTATAATTTTGTTGAAGATATTTACTGGTCCTTTAAGTTGGGAGTCTTCACTCTCTTCTATACCTATCATCCTTAGGTTTGATCTTCTCATTGAGTCCTGGATTTCCTGGATGTTTTGGGTTAGGAGCTTTTTGTATTTTACATTATCTTTAATGGTTGTGCTGATGTTTTCTATGGTATCTTCTGCCCCTGAGATTCTCTTCTATCTCTTGTGTTCCGTTGGTAATGCTTGTGTCTATGACTCCTGATCTCTTTCCTAGGTTTTCTATTCCAGAATTGTCTCTCTTTGTGCTTTCTTGATTGTTTCTATTTCCATTTTTAAATCCTGGATGGTTTTGTTCAATTACTTCACCTGTTTGGTTGTGTTTTCCTCTCATTATTTAAGGGATTTTTGTGTTTCCTCTTTAAGGGCTTCTACTTGTTTACTTGTGTTGTCCTGTATTTCTTTAAGGGAGTTATTTATGTCCTTCTTAAAGTCCTCTTATTATCATCATGAGATGTAATTTTTAAATCCAAATTTTGCTTTCTGGTGTGTTTGGATATCCAGTGTTTGCTTTGGTGGGAGAACTGGGCTCTGATGATGCCAACTAGTCTTGGTTTCTGTGGCTTAGGTTCCTGTGCTTGCCTCTTACTATCAGGTTGTCTCTGGAATTAGCTTGTCTTGTTGTCTCTGACAGTGGCTTGACCCTCCTCTAAGCCTGTGTGTCCACACTCCTGTAGACCTGTTTTCTTTCAGCCGGATCTGGGTACGGAGCTGTGGGACTGGGTCAGCTCCAGGCGCAGGCAGAAACCAGAAGGGGCCTATCCCAGACTGCTCCTGGGTTTGTGTATCCTGAGGCCTGCAGGCGGGTTGCTTGGAACAAAAGAGTTAGTCTTACCTCTTTTCTCAGGTGTGTGAGCACTCCTGGCGACTGCCTTTCAGCTCTGGGCGCAGGCAGAAGCTATAGGGGTCCTGTCGCTGACTGTTCCTAGTTTCCTGTGCACAGAGGGCCCAGAGGGCACACAGGGCACTCGGCATGTTCGCCTTGGTTCAGGAACGTGAGCAGAAGCAGTTGTCTCTTCTGAGCTCTCAGGACTGTCTGTACTGCTGAGAGTCCAGCTCTCCCTACCCCCGGGCTTGGGTACAGAGAGCTGTGGGACCAGTTCAGTTCCAGTGGCAGGCAGAAACCCAAAGCATAGTTTTCTTATTACTCTTCCTGTCCATACCATTTCTATTTTCTTAGTGTTGACTTTTGTGGCTAATGTTGTTAATTATATCATTACTTACTGGTATTATCAGTATCAAGCTAATCTTATTATATTTATATAATTTTATAGTTATATGGAAGGCTGGATAGATTGTTTATAAACATCAAAGGCAGGTAAAATTGGGACACCTCACTATGAGATAGTTTTGTATGGACACAAATCATTTCCCTTATCCCAATGAAAAGGTATTTTATAATAGTGAACAATATCTTGAAGAGTAGTCAGTGACAAGTACTTACTATTTTTTTATTCATTTTACATCCTAATCACCACCCCCTTTCCTCCTCTCTTACAGTCCCAGCCTCCCAAATCCTTCCCCCAAAGTTGCACTATAGATCTATATCACTTGAAGGGAAAAGATCTTGTGGACTACACTGTCATGTTTTGTTTGTTTGTTTGTTTTGCTTTTGTTTTTTAATTTTGAAACATGGTCTCTCCATGTAGTCCTACATGACCTGGAACTCACAGAGATTTGTATACCTCTGTCTTTCAGCACTGGGATTAAAGGTATGTACCACCATTCCCAACCACCACCATTACTTTTTAAATCACATTAAGATTTTAACTTGGCAGTGTGTTTTATTCTATCATGTTTTAAAATAGCTGAGGAAACAAAATAACAACTGTAGCCTCTGCTATGTTGGGCCTTCAGTGGAAACTAAAGTCCTCTGATATAATCAGATGAACCAAAAAAATCTTTTCCTAAAACGTTGAAATGAATCAAAATCACAGTAACTCCTCCAGGATAGCTCATGTCCGTAATTCCACACTCAAAAGGCTGAAGCTGAGAACTGTCTTGAGTTCAAGGTCTACACAGTGAATTCCAGGCCAGTTGAGGGTGCAGTGTAAGACACTATGTCATACCACATCCACATGGCTAACTGAGATCTCTCTCTCTCTCTCTCTCTCTCTCTCTCTCTCTCTCTCTCTCACTCACACACACGCATGCATGCACGCATGCACGCACGCACGCACGCACACAAAACTTATAGTAAATACAAAACTATTTCTTGGTTAGGTAAAGGACGATAGGCAATTAGGCACGGTAAGGAAAACTTGGTTTCTGACTTCACTGAGGAGTTCAATAGTTGTACCGATTAGTTTTTTGTCAACTTGACACAACTTTAACCTATTAATTAAAAAAATTCCTCCACTAAATGGGCAAGTCTGTGGGGAATTTTTTTGATTAGTGATTGACATGGGTGGCCAGTCTAATACAGTCAGTGACACCCCTAAGCAGGTGGTACTCAAGTATATAAGAAAGCAAGCTGAGCAAGCCTTGATAAGAAAATCAGTAAGCAGAACTCCTCCATGGCCTCTATCTTAGCTTCTGCCTGCAGAATCCCACCCTGACTTCTCTCAATGATGTGGAGACTATGATGTGGAAATAGAAGCTGAAATAAACCCTTTCCTTCACAAGCTGCTTCGATCATGGTGTCTTATCACAGCAAGAAACCCTAAGACAACAGTTTACTGGAAGATGTTACAACTTGTGAAGGAAACTAAGAAAACCCTATAACTTAAAGAGCAGAAAAAAGAAAAAAAACAACAACAACAAAAAAAAAAACCTCATGTAATGTATACTAACCATGGATCAAGGAGCCATTCAACCACTGAATGTAGTAGTTTTGAGGAAAAGCAAGCAGGATCTCATTGCTGATGATGGAGAAGGGCAAAAGCAAAACAGCACCAGCTGAAACCGCTAGAGTAAAGGTGCTCAGAAACAACCTGCAAAAGAGAAGAGGCATCAGTACTGGGGTTTGCAAAGTAGTGAACATGGAAACACCGGACAGAGTCTTACATAGGAATCCCATTACAGATATGCAACTGAGGTACAAATGGCATGTGTAAGATCTGGAAAATGCAACCAGGCAAAATCCCTAAAAAATGGCCCTAAAAGATCTATATACTGAAAAGAGTGCTGCACAGTTTAAGAATTTTCATTATGATTGGTGGGTATACACAAGTGCATGCATGCCTGTGTATGAAGCCAGTGGAGTGGGGTGCTATGGCATACATGTAAGGTCAGAGGAAAACTATGTGGAGTCTGTTTTCTCCTTGTACCTTTACACAAAACTCCAATATTGAACTCAGGTCTCCAGGCTCACACAGCAAGTACCTTGACACACTGAGACATCTCATCAGCCCCTGGTAATCTCATTAAGCAAGGTTAAATTATAGTAGTAAAATAGCAGAGAAGTGGTAAACAAAACTATAATACTAATCAATATTTCAAACAACCCTTCAATACTTCGTAGATAATACAGCTTCTATGTAAAAAGGATCTTTATTTATTTATTAAGTTAACAAAACAAACTGAAGTATTGACAATAAATACAAAGCAGACTCTCTATTCACATTAAGAAATGCTTACATATTAACGGGAAATATGTTATTTCAAAATCTATCCTCATTTATAACAACTCACAGAACAGAGACTACAATCATGAGGGACTTTTACTTCTCAGTTAGACATTTCTGAAAAGTTTTAAATTCTTTTATAACATACACATAATTTTGAAAGGGTTTTTTAGAAAATAAATGACAAGGCAAAAGAAGGTGGATTTCTGTTGAGTCCAATGCCAGCCTGGTCTACACAGGGAGTGCCAGGACAGTTAGGACAGCAGAGTAAGAAAGAAGAGGGGAGGATGAGGGAGAGGACAGAGAGAGAAAGGGGATATGGGAGGGAAAATGAAGAAAGAAGGGAGAAGAGGAGGAAAGGGGAGGATTAAAAGAAGGAGAAGGGAGGAAGAAAGAAGGCAGGCAGGAAGCAGAAACAGCAGCACTAATGGCAAAGGAAACTTAATTCCCCAACTCAGCTCCCAGCACTCCTGGTAGGCCCTCCCTTTGGCTATATTTACTTATGGTGACATTGATACTCTCGTGGAGACCTTGCCATCCTGCCAGATTCTCTGAAACTGGAGTTGGGGTGGTCGTGAGCCACCATGTTGATGGTGGGAACTAAACCCAGATCTTCTGCAAGAGCAGCAAGTGCTTTTAACTACTAAATCATCTCTCCAGCCCCAGATTTCACATTTTAGTTAGCAAAATCTAATAGGAAGAACTTAACTGTTTGATCTTCAGTTTAATACTTCAAAAATTAAAGTCCATTTCTATCATATCTCCCCTCATAAATAAGGAACCTATAAGGCAATTGAGCAAATGTGTTGCTCTGACCAGAAAGTCTATCTGCTCACTGAGCAGAGAGTTTGCAACAGCTGACAGCTTGTGTCTTAGTTAGGGTTTCTATTCCTGCATTAACATCATGATCAAATTGGGGAGGAAAGAGTTTATTCAGCTTACACTTCCACATTGCTATTCATCACCAAAGGAAGTCAGGACAGGAACTCAACTAAGTCAGGAAGCAGGAGCTGATGCAGAAGCCATGGAGGGATGTTACTTACTGGCTTGCTGCCCCTGGTTTGCTCAGCTTGCTCTCTTATAGAACCCGGGACCACCAGCCCAGGGATGGCACCATCCACAATGGGCTGGGTCCTTCCCCTCTTGATCACTCATTGAGAAAATGCCTTACAGCTGGGTCTCAAGAGGGCATTTCCACAACTGAGGCTCCTCTCTCTGTGATATCTCCAGCTTGTGTCAAGCTGACACACAGAACCAGCCAGCACAGCTTGACTGTTCTCCCTCTTTCTCTGGCTCTTTCTGTGTTATCCAAGCTGTCCTCAAACTCTCAACCCTCCTGCTTCTAACTCTAGAATGCTGAGACTACAAGATGGTGCCCTCTGTGCCATACTAGGTCTTTCTTAAACAACTGTTCCTTTAAGTCCTGTTCCTTGTTAAATCTCCTGAAGCTGAAATGTATCCTTTTTTTTTTTTTTTTTTTAAATAATTACATAGCATAGGAAGGGAATGTGGTCTCATGTAGCCTAGGCCAGCCTTACCTCCCCTTACCATTACAGACATGTGCCACACTCAGTTTGAATAAGCACATTTTCAGCAAGAGAGAATCAGATCTAAATTAACCACGTGTACTTGTTTATGTGTGCTTTTTAAGAATGTGATAAGGGGGGCTGGAGAGACGGATCAGCAGTTAAGAACACAACTGCTCTTCCAGAGGTCCTGAGTTCAGTTCCCAGCAACCACATGGTGGTTTACAAGCATCTGGGATCTGATGCCCTCTTCTGGTGTGTCTGAAGACAGCTACAATGTATTCATATAAATAAAATAAGTGGATTTAAAAAAAAAAAACAATTAGGAAACTAGATTTTTTTAAAAAAGAATGTGATAAGGATTAGTACATTATGCAATTACTTCCTTCAGACTCTAACTTCACAACTATAAACAGAACAATTAAATTTTAGAATACATACGATATCCTGTTGACTACAGCATCCTCATCTTCTTGTTCATCTGCAAAAATGTTTATAGTGTTACTATTTTATCTCCAGAAAAATGTACCATGAATTTATCTAAAATACAAAGTTTTAAAAATTCAATTGCTGAATGAAAGACTTTCAAAGAGCATGTTTTTGTTGACTTCAACAAAACCCAACCATAGATTTCATTATAACATGTAGAAGGTATATAAGTGAGTGAGTTATGATTTTTTTAAAAAAAAAATCTGTTTAACATGTAAATTAAAATTTTATAAATACCCAGTCTCAGGAAAATAAAACTTAGAACCGCAGAACCTTTGTAAAATGCAGATAGACAATGTCAGGATAAGGTGTCTATGAATAAAATGTTTGGGCTATTAATGACCAAAAGACATTTCTATTATAAAGTAAAACTTACCGACTTTTCTTTGAGTTTTTGTAAGTAGAGAAAATGATAAGATCTTAAACCATCCTAAACTACCTTTGTGATGGTTTGTACATGTTCCACCCATGCTGTGGTACTATTAGAAGGTGTGGCCCTGTTGGAGTGGGTGTGTCACTGTAGGTGTGGGCTTTAAGACCCTCATTCTAGCTGCCTGGAAGCCAGTCTTCTGCTAGCAGCCTTCAGATGAAGATGTAGAACACTCAGCCCCTCCTGCACCATGGCTGCCTGGATGCTTCCATGCTCCTGCCTTGATGATAATGGACTGCTCTGAACCTGTAAGCCAGCCCCAAATAAACACTGCTCTTATAAGAGTTGCCTTGGTTATGGTGTCTGTTCGCAGCAGTAAAACCCTAACTAAGACAACCTTAGAGAGCATCTCAACAATTCAAAACCATTGTCCAACTTAGAAACAGAAAAAAAATATCATTTTCTGTATCTTTTTAAGTAGCAGGCAGCTTCCATCAGGATACCTTCTTCACCCCCTCTTCCTCTCTCATACCTCCCAGACACCATCTCTTTTGTCTTCATTCATAAACTTACCAGCTAAAGGGACTATATAAGTACACAACTATTGCAAAACCTTCACAGTCCTTCCAGCTCCTCATCTGTCTCATGTCCTGAAAGGCTCTCCTTGAGTCTCTGGAACTCTGGAAACTCTCAAGCCTCAATATTAGTGGCGCATTTTAACCAATCCTTGCAGTGTCTGTCCTGAATTACAGGCTTCCCAAAATAACTTTACAGTCAAAGGCACCACAAAATCACATTCATGATTAATTCTTATTCTGCTACTCTCACACCTAACCCATCACCAAGCCTGGAGAAAAAGTCCCGTCTCCTTATCCATATCCATTCCATCCAACCAACAAAGTCCACAGGCTTTCCCATTCCTTGGGACTGTTATATTCACCTAAAGGTCATCTAAATCTACAGTTTTCCTGTACATCACCCTTAACTTCCCCTTAAACAATAGATTCATGATTTTCACTTGCACCCTACACGCTTTTCTTCTATGTGTGTAATCTTTAAAGAAATGTGACCAGGTATCTTTAAAACAACTGAGGTACTGTCTTGAATCTGCAGATCTTCACAGTTTTGACAGATTACATGATCCAAGGAACACTTCCAAACAGTCACAGATCCTGCTGATGGCTC
This sequence comes from Rattus rattus, assembly GCF_011064425.1. Lineage (NCBI taxonomy): Eukaryota > Metazoa > Chordata > Mammalia > Rodentia > Muridae > Rattus > Rattus rattus. The sequence goes on along the minus strand of NC_046159.1, from coordinate 157,598,963 downwards.
TAAAGAAACATACTACAAGTCTGATGAATGTTAAACTGATGGTATTATATTAAAAAATCTTTAATACATGGAATCTTTGATACAAGTATCATACAGCATTGACCATTATTAGCCCAACATTCACAGATAGAAAATACTATGATTAAAAAAAAAAGCTAAGAATTAGCAGAAGGTAGTAAGGAATACATATAAAATACTAATCCAAAAATGTGTGAATTGATCAGCCCATTAAAAAATAAAGACTTGAAAAACACTGTGATTAACTCAGGACAAAATGAAATATACAGGATACTATACAATTGAATGCCAGTATAATTATAGGTACTCTAAATTCTATTTTGCTTTAGAGAAGGAAAACAGAGGCTGGAGAGATAGCTCAGCACTTAAGAGCACTCGATGCTCTTGCAGAGGTCTTAAGTTTGATTCCCAGCAATTACATGGAGGCCATTTTTAACTCCAGTTCATGGGGATCCAACAACCCCTTCTGGCCTCTACAGACATGAGGCATGCATACAATGCAAAATACACATGCAGGCAAAACATAAACATAAAACAAAAATAAGTAAATAAATACATCTTTCTGAACAAAAGGAAATCAGAGAGAAGGAAAGAAGGACAAGACAGTTCTGTAGTGATAAGATGAAAGGGGCTGGGATGACTAGGATCCTCAGTTAGAACCAGCCACAAAGAACCAAACGACCTCATAAACTCTGGAATTTCCCAGGTACTAACTAGCCAATGCTGTTCTTAGTTAGGCATGAGAGTTGTGATAAGCAAGGACTCTGGTCTGGTCTAGGAGGGTGACTGAGTGTAGTTGGGTTTCCTGGAGGTTATTTTCAGTATTCTTAGGACCAGGCAACTATTTACTTCAGCCACCGGCATGTTCACATGGCTGCATTGTGTGGGTGGAGCCCATATACCCCACATACCCAGCTCTGATGAAAGCTATAACAAAACTGTTTCTACTTGCCTGATTTTCTCTTGTATCTTGTAATGATGAAGTAAGAAAGGACGTAGAGAATGGCAAAAAGAAGAAAACATATCTGAAACAAAGAAATTTAACAGGTCATTTACATTTCTGTCTGTCATTTTTATAACCAACAAGAGATACATCTTTGGTGTTTAAAGGAAATGAAGGATTATAACTATTGAAAAGTAAAAGTTATGGAAACTTCACAAATGTAACATTTTGATAAAAAATATTAATATGTGAACTGGTCAATTATTCTACTTAATACTTAATATTTTGGTGAGAAAGCCCAGTACAAAGTTTCTCTTTTCATAACTTAAGAAAATGTTTTTTGGGGCGGGGAAAAGAAAATGTTTTTCAAAGTCATGTGGAAGTGTAAAGAGCTAAACCATCATCAACAGTTCTAAAAACTGAAAATAATGGGTGCACAGTGTCCTGAAAAGCAAAACATGTGAAGAGCTGCAGTGATGTGTGGAGAGTGTGCTGGCACCACAACCTGACAGATTCAGTCACATGGAGCTTCTGCATAAAAGCAGCATCACAGATCAGTGTGGAGGAAAAAACAACTGTTCAGTAAATATACCACATATTAAAATTAAAACTCTTTACTCAACTGTGGTTTAAGTCTTAAAGATAAATTCCACTCACTTTGTCTAACAAAAACTGTACAGGATTACTACATGTGACCTGAGGTTACTCTCCATGTATGGCAAAGCCCTCCCCACTGGACTAGTTAATGGAGGAAGGAGCTCGCCGGCTTATCACTACTGATTAGAACTTACAATATATTCTCAAGGATTTTAACACACAGTGCACTGTTCTTCACCACATCACTAGATCAGCAGACCTATTAAACTCAATCTTATGAACTCTGGCATCCATTGGCCACACACCAATCCACAGTCCCCTTTCTATATACTTTCTACTTCTAGGAGCTCAACTTGTTTAGTTTTTCTATATATGCAGACTTCACTTGGCAGAATTTCCCCAGATTATTCCTTGATGCCCTACATGGCACAATTTCCTTAAGGCTGAATGGTCCACATCAGGATTTCCACATTTTCTTTACCTATTCATCTACTGACACACACATCAGTTATCTCTCTAAACGGACATGGTGAACCCTGAGTACAGTGTCTCTCCTAAACAATTCATTTCCTTTGAATGTGGATCCAGAATGGATATCATTTTTGCACTCTGGAGGGCATACCATAGTGCTCTGGTGCCAGTGGTACACAAGGCTTCCTTTATTCCACATCCTCAACAGAACTCTCTCTTGTCCTTTGGAAGCAGCCATTACAACAGATATGAGGTGAATCTTCCTTTTCATTTTTCTATGACAAAGGTTGCTAAGTAGATTTTCACTTCTCTGTTGTATATTTATCTTCTTTTGAGAAATATCTACCTAAGTCCACCCATTTTTATTTGGGTCATATGTGTACACTGCACTTTATTTTTGTCAGAGCTGGGACAACAAATGGGTAAACAGGGAAGGTCAAGAAACAGGATAGCCACCAAACACCAAATGCTAAAAAAAAAAAAAAAAAAGCCTCATTCAAGCTTATGGAGCACATTGAAAAACACCTTGACTTTCAAAGTACTGAAATCTAGAGAGCACTCTGAGCACAGACCTCTGAGTATGAGTTGATAGACATGTAATAAAAAAGACTTCAGACTGGGTTGGTAGTCATCCCTGTCTATAAGTCATCCGCTTAGAAAACAACACTGAAAATGGAGAGGAGGACCACAAACTGAGTGGCAACATCCTCATCGTACATGTGGGAGACTGATGGAAGACAATCCTAATGAATGTTCTGGAAGCCAGAAGATGTTAAGGATGCTGGCTAATCCCAGCACTCAGGAAGGTAGAAGCAGGCAGACCTTTGTGAATTAAAGGCCACCTTGTCTAAAGAGTGAGTTCCAAGACAGCCAAGGCTGCACAGAGAAACCCTGTCTTGAAACAAACAAGCAAACAACATCAACAACAACAAAAACTGGCTAGTAAGAGGATGTTAGTAGAGTTACACCCTCCTCCTGAAATCCTCTGGAACACAGAAAACGATTCAATGAAAAACTAAATGCTGGTGAAGAAATGAATGTCAGGCTCCATGAACAAGCAAAGAGAATAACTAAGCAGAAAAAAAAAAAAATCCTAAGATTATAGGATGTGAGATGACTAACAGAGTCTTCCTGGGTTGATTTAGTAAGTTGTTTGTTGTGGGCTTACTACATCTAGGAACCTATTCTAACACTGGGAACACTACTGAGCAAAGGTGTACCCTTGTGACACATTCCAGAAAGAGCAGTAACAATAAATATCAACACATAAAAGACAATTAAATTACGGTGTTTGAGAACAGTATGGGCTATTGGCAGTTGAGGCTCACTCACCAGGATGTCATCTAAGGAAGAACGGTAGGACAGAGGAGCAAGAGCAGGAGTACGTGATGCACAGATAATAGTATGTCAAGGGCCTGAAGCAAGGCTCTGCTGTGTTCAAATGAAAGGGAAAAATAATAGATGAAATGTAGGGATTAATAGGAGTCCAGGGCACAGAAGACTTAGTTACACACACTAGTACTTACACATGGTAACTAGCAAGTTGGCTCTGGTCCTGAAGGGGATAGGAATCCTGTAACAGTCTGTACAGAGAGGTGGCATGATCAGTCTCAGGGAAGAAAACTCATCCCAATTGCTAGGGACACACACATGCATACACACACATACATACGCACACACACACACACACACACTATACGTATGTTTGTATGTATATATGTATCAGGACAGAAACAGAGACCAGAAAAAAACTTGAGTGTAAAACAGGGCAGGAGAGACATCACTCAGACCTGTAGGATGAAACATTGAGAAGTGATGAGTTGTGGGTGTTTTGAGAGCAGGCCTGCTAGGACTTGTAAGAATAAACACAAAAGTTCTAGTCCTGGAACTGGAAAGCCTGAGTTGCAAAGTCCTGAGTCGGAGAAGATTATAAACGAAAATGGTTCACAGGAGGAGCAGACTCTGCTGAGTTTGAACGTACACTCACAGGTGGAAAGCTGAGTAAGTAGGTCTTTATATAAATCTATACTGTTCAGAGGAAAGGCTAGACTACACACTAAAAACAAAGAACAATCAGCAGATAACACACAATGTCCTGAGGCTGTGCTGCAAAAACAGGCAGAGAAGATAAGTCTGAAAACAGAGCATAGCTCTCAGATGCTCATCATCAGGGCAGAGCTGCCAGGCAAGCAGTCACCAAGGGCAGGGCACCTAGGGTTTGCACATCTGCTGACCTACACGAAGGAATGGAGAATTTACAACAGTGTCAAATATTGCTGACAGGCCAAGCAAGATGAGGACAGAGGATTGACAACTGGATCTGGTGCCTTGGAAGTCACTGCATCCTAGACAAGACTTGTTTTTCTGGAGTAATGGACACAAAAGCCTGGCTCAATTGGACTCCTGGAAGAGCTAGAGAGAAATGCAAGCTGAGTTCTTCCTTAGTGCTATCACAAAACAAAGGAGTTGTGAAGAGGAACTCAAAGTCAAGAAGCTTTTTTAAGACTGAGAAAAATTGGGGTTGGGTATTTAGCTCAGTGGTAGAGTACTTGCCTAGCAAGCGCAAGGCCCTGGGTTCAGTCCCCAGCTACGAAAGAAAAAAAAAAAAAACTGAGAAAAATTACAGAAGGAAGAATGAATAATCCAGCAGTCATTGATAACAGAAGAAGGAAATAGAGTAATGCTGAAATAACTACACAGCTGAGGAACTCATGGAAAATCTGAGTGGATCAAGGAGCGGGAAATGAGTGATGGGGAGGGAATAGAGAGAAGAACCAGAATAAGGATGGTGGTACAGTTAACAACTGGATCAGGCAGCATGAAAGTCACCGAAACTTTAACAAGAGATGTTTTCTGAAGAGGTGGAGACAAAAGCCTGGCTGAGTAGATTCTGGGAAGAGCTAGAAAGAGTAAACCTGAAGGAGGGAAATGAGGAGAAAGAGGGCAGCTCCACGAATCTCTGCTCTCACCTCCTATGTTCTCTCCATTTGAGCACACCGGAGCCATACTACATCAGACCCTTGGAAACACTATTGTGTCTGCCTCTAAGCCAACTTTCTAAGACAGATTGTCTGAATCTCTCATCCTTTGTCTCACAACTCTTTGGATGCCATCTTGACAAAGTGTGTGTCCTGATGGCCCTTCTGCTGACACTTTCTACGCATGTACCAAGCATCACCGGAGACACTGTAACTCAGTTATTGTCTACTACCTGCCCATTATGGTGTCCTCAGTCTTAGAGAAGGGCAAGGGGGAAGGTAAGCACAGACAGGTGAGTTCAGCTGCTGGTTAAGTACGTCTGCCTAGAAACAAACATAAATTACCTCTTTAGTTGCCTTCTATTCCCTGGAAATTTTTATCAATTCACCAAGTCCATATAGAATTCTGATTGTATACAGAAAGTGGAAGGAGATAACAAATAAATAAAAATAGAGAAATACCATAAAAGCAAGGGACAAATAGAGATTAAATGGTCTTTAAAGTTCCAGGCAAACCCAGACTAGAATTCCTGATACCTGAAGTCTGACAATGAGCCCCTGCAATTTCAGCCACTAGATAACCCTAACAACACAGATACTTTCAGTTTCGCTCCCTTCTCATTAATTATCTTCTCTCCTTCTCTTTCTTCCTGCACCCCTCCAACCTGACTGTGCACCTCCCCTTCCCTCCTCGCTCCCTTCCCCTCACCCTGCCTTTCCCTCTCCCTCTCCCTTTCTCTCCAGTCAAACTCCTCAACATAAGAGTTTGTACTTCCAAAGCCTTCTGTCCCCCCATTATTTCTCCATTCTTCTAATCATTAGCCTGACCTCATACCCACCAGGTAGCGCAAAGGACCCAGGCAGAGGAGTAATGCCTCAACAGCCAAACCTCAATGCAGCAACCTCCATCAGTAGTGTCTGTCCTTCTCTGATGGCTTCTCTTCTCCTCAGTCTTTACCAGCTGTGCTCTGACTCGTGAGCTGGACACCCTTCTAGTCTCTTTCCACAAGTCTTCACAGGCTCTGTCACTTCACCAGATTTAACCATCAGCCCCAGGAAGCCCCTGACCACAGGTAGAAAAGCACTGACTTATGAGAATGCAAAACAAAGTAAGACTCATGAAGACGGGAAGAGGAGTGAGGGCAAGCTCAGGCTGAGGAACAGAGGAGCAGGAGCCGGGTCAGACAGCTGGCTGCAGTGCAGGAATCAGGGATAGTACAAGAATGGATGTTCTGGGGAAGAAGAAACTGAATAAAGCCAAAGGACTGGGAAGGACCAGAGCAAAACAGTGTCTTCTGAGTATGACAAGTCACTGCACTCATGAACTCATAGCCATTCTGGCTGCCTGAAGAAGAGCTGTGTAAGATCCAGTCAGTCAACTTGACTCCAGCATGGAATGCGGAGGGGCTCACAAGCCTCTACTTTTAGCTGAGGAACCATTGATGGTTGAAGTCTTCAGAGGAAAGGGCAGTCAGTTTTCTTTAAGGGTATGCCAATGGTAGAGGGTAGGGGAACCACAGTTCAGTGAATGACCTCATAATCAGAAGTATATGGGTGACACAAAATGGATTTGCTGGGGAAGAAAAGGGAAAAGAAAAAAGGAAAGGAAGGAAAGAAGGAAGGAAGGGAAGGAGGGAGGGGAAACAAAGTTGGAAGCAGGTCAGGAGTCAATCTGGGAGAAGTTAGGAGACGTGTGAAAGATGAATAGCATCAAAACACATTGTATACATGTAAAAAATTCTCAAATGGAAAATTTTAAACTAAAATAGATCTTCAACACTCCCCCCAAAATAAGAATACAAGTCTTCAGCAAAGATGTTTAGGATTTTTTTAATGACCTTTAAAAGTGAAAAATAGGAATTTCAGAAATCCCAGGGAGTTCATACAGCAGTGGATAATAAATAATGAAAGTTAATGAACAAAAGGCCCTCTAGGAGCCAGAATGCAGAGAAGAAAAGCAAGGGGAAGTCATATATTTAGGAGTACAGGCAAGGCTACAAATTATAAAAATGTAAGTGCTCCTCAACTAGAATAAAAGCTACTTGTCATAAATATAAAAATACATCTGTAAGAGACTGGGACAGAAATCAAAGAACTGACTACAGGTGGTTTCCCAAGGTGGACTGCACACTGGTCTCTACATGAACACATCTTTTTCCTCAGTGAGAGCCTTACAGGTAAGTGAACTGAATGCAAGCTACAATGGTGCCTTCTAATCTCCCTGCACTCCAGGAACAACAACAACAACCCCTAAGAAAAAGCAGGAGTAAAGTGTTTCAGCAGCTTACCACTAAAGGTGAGACACAGCTGACAGGAGCAGAAAGGTGAGCTGAGGACACTGAGCTTCCCTCTACTGCCAGAGAAGACCAATCTTGATACCACCCCTCCCAGAGAATCCCACAGCACTTCTCAGAGACATCCAGCCTTCGGAGAAGGCAATCCAAGGCCTTGGAGCTACATGCTTTTACTCCTGATTTGAACTGAGGGACCCAATCCCCAGTAACTTGAATTTAATATGTACTGTTAAAATTTAATAATCTTAAATTCCATGTTTAACACTGAACTTAGATTCAAGCTGATACATTATAATAAAATTTTACTATTTAACTTTTTATTTAAGATCTAAAACTGAAAGATGCCAAGTTGGACCAGAAACATCTCTACCTACCCTGAGAGCTAAGACCTATTCCTGAGAGGCTCATTTGTCTGCCTCAGATTTATGTTAATATCATTAATCCAAAATATAAAGACATAAGTAGGCTGAAAGGCTACAAATTAGCCACCAATTAAAAAGGTTTTAAATCATACTTCTTTGAAATTACCCCAATGACAAGGAAAAGTTAAAATCCGTATCAATAAAAGACGCAAAGAATCAAATAGTTAATTTAAGAAATATAGAAAGATGAAACAGGCTAGGAAGATGGCTCAGTGAGTAATGCTTGCTATACAAACATGAGAACCTGAGTTCAGATCCCCAGAACACACATAAAAGCAAGGCTCAGCAACATACATCTGTAACCTCTGTGCACAGGTGTTGTAAAAATATAAAAAATAAAAAAATTTATTGGTGTCTTTTACTCCGCTAGGTCCACACCACAGTGCCCCAAGATATCTGCTAAATATCTTGGCGGAAACACATCCCAACTCCGCAGCGGCCGTGTCTCCTGCCACCGCACACTTTGCTACACTCAAACCCTCACATAAAAGAACACACAACACAACAATCTTTGACCCATTTGGTAAGATAAAATTGCCCACTTAAACATACAAAGCCCGGTACCATCCATCCCTTGAGAACATTAATAACAACCTGTAAATACACAGAGCTTCCGGAATCTTTACATCAGCCTCCCTTGTCCTGCCACAGCTTCTCTCTCTCCCTCCCGTCTCCCTTCCTTTTCGTTCCAGTCTCCTCCTCTTCCTTCAAACTTCTCTCCCACCCATCCTTCCTTCTCCTCCAATGACAGGCCTCCTTCTATCTTGTACCTGCCCCTCACCTGTACTTTACAAATTCAATGGGGAGGTTTTGGTGAAGTCGCCTGATTCCTGAGTACTTGACTAGGCAGCCGTCCTTGGGGCAGTGGAATTAGCATCAAAATACAGATAACTCCAGGGCAAACCACAACACACAGGAAGCTGAGACAAGCAGATCTAGGGGGTTTACTAGCCAGCTATTCCAACCCAAACAGTGAGCTCCATGATTTAATGCACTACTGTAGGCTAAAATTTTTCTCAATCTACTTTAATAAGGATGCAAGCTCCCTCTGGGCCCACCCACCAGAGGTAATAGAAAAGACAGGTTGTTAGGATATGGGGGAAGTGGACCTTTTAGAAATAGTTCTTTGGGGTTGAGTCTAAACTTTGTTGTTCTCAGTCCAGTCCACTAGCAAATACCAAACACAAAACAGCAGCTGTAGACCAGTACACTCAGCAGACACCACATACAAGTCAGGAAGGGCAATTCAATCCAGAAGAAACCACAAGGCTCGCCAACCAGCCTGAGTCCATCCTGGAAATAGCAAGAAGCCGCAGGAACTCCATGAGAAATTCTATGAATTCACCACAAATAAAGCTCAACAATGCAATGCAAAGGGAACCAATACATGAGAGCTTTCAGCGAAGAATGAAGAATAGCAAGGCAAAGCAAAAAGTGAACCAATGCTCCAACTCCCACTGTCTCTGGAGTCATAGTTATATTCTTTCTAAACATTATGTGTCCTTTCATGTGTCTCCTTCACCAAAACATCCTTTCAGCAAAACATCATTTGACATAACTGACTTTCCAAAGAAACCAGAAGTTTCCACTTCACACCATACACATACAATTCACATCACTCATCCTTCCACTTTGCACCTGTACTTGAAGAAGAGCCTCTGCTCTGGATCCCAACCCATTCAGCCAACACCACAGTTGCAGCTCAACTCTGCAGGGGTCATGATTCATCCAGGATCACAGGATCACAGACTCAGAGGCACACAGGAGGGAAAGGCTCCAGTCAGAAACAGCAAGGCCAGTTAACGCCAGAGATAACCAGAGGGCGAGAAGCACACACAAGAACATAAGCAGCAGAAACCAATACTGGTTGACAATAACAAAATCTAGTTCTCCCACCACAGAAGCCCTTGATAGACAAACATATATAAAGCAAGATTCAGATCTAAAATCATATCTCATGAAGATGATAGAGGACCTTAGGAAGGACATAAATAACTCACTTAAAGAAATACAGGATGACAAAGGTAAACAAGTAGAAGCCCTTAAAACGGAAACACATAAATCCCTTAAAGAAATACAGGAAAACATAAACAGGTGAAGGAAATGAACAAAACCGTCCGGAATCTAAAAATGGAGATAGAAACATTAAAGAAAACACAAAGGGAGACAGCCCTGGAGATGGAAAACCTAGGAAAGAGAGCAGGAGTCTCAGATGCAAGCATCACCAACAGAATAAAAGAGATAAAAGAAAGAATCTCAGATGTAGAAGATACCATAGAAGACATCTACACAACAGTCAATGAAAGTACAAAAAGCGAAAAACTCCTAACTCAAAATATTCAAGTAATCCAGGACACAATGAAAATACCAAACATAGGAATAATAGGTATAGAAAAAAATGAAGCTTCCCAACTCAAAGGGCCAGCAAACATCTTCAACAAAATTATAGAAGAAAACTTCCCTAACCTAAAGAAAGAAATGCCCATAAACATACAAGAAGCCTACAGAACACCTAACAGATGGGACCAGAAAAGAAATTCCTCCTGTCACGTAATAATTAAAACACCAAATGCACAGAACAAAGAAAGACTACTGAAAGCAGTAAGGGGAAAAGGTCAAGTAACATATAAAGGCAGACCTATCAGAATTACACCAGACTTCTCAACAGAGACTCCAAAAGCCAGAAGATCTTCAGTAGATGCCATACAGACCCAAGAGAACACAAATGCCAGCCCAGAGGACTATATCCAGAAAAACCCTCTCAATTACCACAGATGGAGAAACCAAGATATTCCAAGGCAAAACCAAACTTACACAATATCTTTCCACAAATCCAACCTTACAAAGGATAATAGATGGAAAACTCCAACACAAGGAGGAAAAACTACACCCTAAAAGAAGCAAGGAAGTAATATTCTTTTAACAAACCCAAAAGAGGATACCCATACAAACACAATTCCACCTCTAACAACAAAAATAACAGGAAGCAAAAATTATTGATCCCTAATATCTCTCAACATCAATAGAATCAATTCCCCCATAAAAAGACATAGGCTAACAGACTGAATATGGAAACAGGACCCAGCATTTTGCTGCATACAGGAAGCACACCTCAGTGACAAAGACAGACACTATGTTAAAGTAAAAGACTGGAAAAACATTTTCCAAGCAAATGGTCCCAAGAAACAACCTGGAATAGACATTATAATATCCAATAGACTTTCAACCAAAAGTTATCAAAAAAAGATAGGGAAGAACACTACATACTCATCAAAGGAAAAATCTATCAAGAAGAACACTCAATTCTCAACATCTATGCCTCAAATGCAAGGGCACCCACATTTGTAAAAGAAACATTACGGAAGGTCAAAGCACACATTGAACCTCACACAATAATAGTAGATTTCAACACCCCACTCATGGACAGATCATGGAAACAGAAACTAAACACAGACACACTGAAACTAAAAGAAGTTATGAACTAAATGGATTTAACAGATACCTACAGAATATGTCATCACAAAACAAATATACCTTTTTCTCAACACCTCACAGTACCTTCTCAAAATTCAACTATATAATCAGACACAAAGCAAACCTCAACAGATACAAGAACACTGAATTAATCCCATGTATTCTATTGGACCGTCACAGATGAAGGCTGATCTTCAATAACAGCAAAAACAACAGAGGGGTTGGGGATTTAGCTCAGTGGTAGACGCATTTTGCCTAGCAAGCGCAAGGCCCTGGGTTCGGGTCCCAGCTCCCAAAAAAAAAAATTAAAAAAAAAAAAAAACAGAAAGCCCACATATACATGGAAGCTGAACAACTAGCTACTCACCAATAACTTGGTCAGAAAAGAAAGAAAGAAATTAAAGACTTTTTAGAATTTAATGAAAATGAAGCACAACATATCCAAACTTATGGGACACAATAAAGCAGTGCTAAGAAGAAAACTCATAGCCCTGAGGGCCTCTATAAAGAAATTGGAGAGATCATACACTAGCAGCATAACAGCACATCTGAAAGCAAATGCATCTAAGAGGAGTAGACAGCAGGAAATAAACAAATTCAGGGCTGAAATCAACCAAGTAGAAACAAAAAGAACTATACAAAGAATCAGAAAAACTAGGAGCTGGATCTTTGAGAAAATCAACAAGACAGATAAACCCTTAGCCACACTAACTAGAGGGTACAGAGCTAGTATCCAAATTAACAAAATCAGGAATGAAAAGGTAGACATAACAACACAAACTGAGGAAATTCAAAAAATGAGATACTACTATAAAAGTCCACATTCAACAAAACTTGAAAATATCAATGAAATGAATGATTTTCTAGGCAGATACCAAGTACCAAAGTTAAATCAGGATGAGATAACCATTTTAAGAGTCCCTTAACTCCTAAGAAAATAGAAGCAGTCATTAAAAGTCTCCCAACCAAAAACAGCCCAGGGACAGATGGTTTTAGTGCAGAATTGTATCACACCTTCAAAGAAGACATAATACCAAAACTCTTTAAACTATTCCACAAAATAGAAACAGAGGGAACACTACCTAGTTCATTCTATGAATCCACAGTTACACTGATACCTAAACCACAAAAAGACCCAGCAGAAAAAGAGAAGTTCAGACCAATTTCCCTTATGAATATCAATGCAAAAATTCTCAATAAAATTTTCAAAAACTCAACACAAGAACACATCAAAACAATCATTCACCATGATCAAGTAGGCTTCATCCCAGGGATGCAGGGATGGTTCAATATATGGAAATCCATCAATGTAATCCACTATATAAACAAACTCAAAGAACAAAACCAAATGATCACCTCATTAGATGATGAAAAAGCATTTGGCAAAATACAACACCACTTCATGTTAAAAGTATTGGAGAGATCAGGAATTCAAGGTCCATAGCTAAATATAGTAAAAGCAATATACAGCAAACCAATAGCCAACATCAAAGTTAACAGAGGGAAACTCAAAGCAATCCCATTAAAATCAGGGACTAGTCAAGACTGCCCACTGTCTCCCTACCTATTCAATATAGTATTTGAAGTTCTAGCCAGAGCAATTAGACAACAAAAGGAAATCAGAGGGATAGAAATTGGGAAGAAGAAAGTCAAGATATCACTATTTGCAGATGATAGGATAGTATACATAAGCAATCCCAAAAATTCTACCAGAGAGCTCCTATAACTGAAAAACAACCAGCAAAGTGGCTGGATATAAAATTAACTCAAACAAATCAGTAGCCATCCTCTACTCAAAGGACAAATGGACTAAGAAAGAAATTAGGGAGACAACATCCTTCACAAAAGTCACAAATAATATAAAATATCTTGGTGTGACTCTAACCAAGCAAGTGAAATATCTGTATGACAAGAACTTCAAGTCCCTGAAGAAAAAAATTGAAGACAACTTCAGAAGATGGAAAGATCTCCCATGCTCATGGATTGGCAGAATTAATATAGTAAAAATGGCCATTTTGCCAAAAGCAATCTACAGATTCAATCAAAATTCCAACTCAATTCTTCACAGAGATAGAAAGTGCAATTCTCAAATTCATCTGGAATAACAAAAACCCAGAATAGCAAAACAATGCTCAACAATAAAAGAACTTCTGGGGGAATCACCATCCCTGACCTCAAGCAGTATTACAGAGCAATAGTGATAAAAACCGCATGCTATTGGTACAGAGACAGACAGGTAGATCATTGGAATAGAATTGAAGACCCAGAAATGATCCCACACACCTATGGTCACTTGATCTTTGACAAAGGAGCTAAAACCATCCAGTGGAAAAAAGATAGCATTTTCAACAAATAGTGCTGGTTCAACTGGAGATCAGAATGTAGAAGAATGCAAATTGATCCATTCTTATCTCCTTGCACAAAGCTGGTCTAAGTGGATCAAGGACCTCCACACAAAACCAGATACGCTGAATCTAATAGATGAAAAAGTGCGGAAGTGCCTTCACACATGAACACAGTAGAAAATTTCCTAAACAGAACACAAATGGCTTATGTGCTAAGATCAAAAATTGGCAAATGGGATCTCATAAAACTGAAAAGCTTCTGTAAGGCAAAAGACACTGTCAACAGAACAAAATAGCCACCAACAGATTGGGAAAGGATTTTTACCAACCCTACATCAGATAGAGGGCTAATATCCAATATATACAAAGAACTCTAGAAGTTAGATTCCAGAAAACCAAATAACCCTATTTAAAAACGGGGTATGAAGATGAACAGAGAATTCTCAATTGAGGAATCTTGCATGGCTGAAAAGCGCTTAAAGAAATGTTCAACATTCTTCGTCACCAGGGAAATGCAAATCAAAATGACCCTGAAATTCTACCTCACACCAGTCAGAATGGCTAAGTTCAAAAACTCAGGTGACAGCAGGTGCTAGTGAGGATGTGGAGAAAGAACACTCCTCCATTGTTGGTAGAATTGCAAGCTGGTACAACCACTCTGGAAATCAGTCTGGTAGTTCCTGAGAAAATTGAAATAGTTCTACCTGAAGACCCAGCTATACCACTACTGAGCATATACCCAAAAGATGCCCCAACATATGACAAGGACACATGCTCCACTATGTTTATAGCAGCTTTATTTATAATAGGCAGAAGCTAGAAGCAATACAGAAAATGTGGTACATTTACACTGTGGAGTACTACTCAGAATCATTTCATGAAGTTCGCAGGCATGTGGATGTAACTAGAGAATATCATCCTGAATGAGGTAACCCAGACACAAAAGCACTCACAAGGTATGTACTCATAGATAAGTGGATATTAATCCAAAAAACTCACAATGACCAGGGTACAACCCACAGACCATATGGAGCTTAGGAGGAAGGAAGACCAGGGCGTGGACGCCTCAGTCTTGAATTGAGGGGGAAACTGGATGATAGTGGGAGGTGGATGGAGGCAGGTACCTAGGAGGGAGAGAAGAGAGGAGGAAATAGAAGGGCCAATATCAGGTACTGGAGGGGACAGGAGAGAGGTACAGAGGGTCAGGAAATCGAATAAAAATATGTAGCTGAGAGGGTGTGGAAATGGGGATAGCCACTGGAGAGTCCCGGGTGCCAGGGAAATGAGTGCCTCTCAGGACCCAACCAAACGATTTTAGCAGAGAAGGAGAGATAGGCACAGGGCCCGGACGAGGGATGGGGGTCACACACCTATCTCAAAGGTTTTAACCCAGAAATATTCCTGTCCAAAGGAAGAGCAGGAACAAAAAAATGGAGCAGAGACCGAAGGTAGGGCCATCTGGGGACTTGGGATTCATCCTGTTTGCAGATACCACCAAACCCAACACTGTTGCCATTGCCAAGAAGCACTTGCTGCTCCTTGTTCAGCAGCAACTGACCAATGCAGATATGGATGCTTGGAGCCAACCATCAGACTGAGCTCAGGGACCCTCGTGGGGGAGCTGGCAGAAGAACTAGAGGAGCTGAGGTGCATTGCACCCCATAGGAAGAGCATCATCAGCTGGCTGGACCACCCAGTGCCCCCAGGGACTAGACCACCAACCAAGGAGTGTACAGGGAGGGAACTATGGCTCCAGATACATATGTAGCAGAGGATGGCCTTGTCTGACATCAACAGTAAGGGAGGTCCTTGATCCTGTGGAAGTTTGATGCCCCAGTGAAGGGAGATGCTGGAGGGTGAGGTAGGATAGGGTGGATGGGTGAGGGAGCACCCTCAGAGAGGCAAAGGGGAAGGAGGAGAGAGAGGTTGTGGGATGAGGGGCTTGTGGAGGGGTAACCAGGAAGTAGAATGTCATTTGAGATGTAAACAAATGGAATGACTAATTAAAAAAACTCACACCATGCACATACCATACACATACAATTCCACTTCAACACACAAGATCATAAAGATAAATATACAAATGTTTCTCTACTGTAGCCCTGGTTATCCTGTAATTTGTTCTACCAGCAAGGCTGGCCTTGAACCCAGAAATCCACTGCCTCTGCCTCCTGAGTGCTGGGACTGAGTTTCAATCTTTATTCCCAGATAAAACTAGAGTCAGGTTAAAATATATGATGAAAATTAAAAGATAAAAATAAGACCCTTACAACAAAGTAGACCCTTAAATTATTCCATAAGATAGAAAGGGAAAAGACACATCCAAAGAAGAATGATGCCCTTCTTTTGAGACCCCTTTACTCTTTTATCCTTCATGACTTTAAAGCCAGAACCACATGGCCAATGCTGCTAAGTTCTGTCCCCTGCTTAGGATGAAAGCTGGCCCTTCTCTGAATTATATTTGCACAATTTTTCCTTTGTTGCTTCTTTCTAAGAACAGATAACTCCATAGACCTGTCCCTTTTAGAAGTTGCAGGATTAGCTGGGTAAGGTCTCACAATGTACCACTCTCTTTATTCCATTTCTCCTCTTTCGGCACAAACCTTTACTCCAACATTAAATTTCTCCTCAAACTATATGTTTTGTATTTCTTTTTGCACTGCTTGCTCTTTTTCATTGCAGGCCTGTTCAAGATGATCACTAATAACCATGTAGCAGAGTCAATATTATGCCGTCTTGAAATCTCTGCCAATGAAATTAAGTCCAAAGCTTTTCTACTTACATTCTTTACCAAAAAGCATGAGTTGTCTCTTGCCCAGTTGCTAAAATTGTTCTCCTATGAAACCTCTTGAGCTGGGATTCCATTGCTCTCAGCAATTATGTCTTCTAAGCTCCTACTATGATAGTCCTTACAGCATTCAACTACTTTCCTAGTCCAAAGTACCAAAGTCTTACATATTTCTCCCCAAAACAGTATGGTCAGCACTATCACAGCATTAGTTCACTCCCTGGTACCAACTTCTGTCTTAGTTTTCTATTGCTGTGAAGAGGAACCATGACTTCAATAAGGCAGCTTCTAGAAGAAACTGTTTATTGGGAGTTACAGTTTCAGATGGTGAGTCCATAATCATTATGGAAGGATGTGTAGCAGCATTCATGCATAAGGCTCCAACAGTAGTTGAAAGCTTACATCCTGATCCACAAACACAAGGCAGAGAGAGAGAGAGAGAGAGAGAGAGAGAGAGAGAGAGAGAGAGAGAGAGAGAGAGGAGAGAGAAGAGACAGACAGAGACAGACAGAGACAGACAGAGACAGACAGAGACAGAGAGAGACAGAGACAGAGAGCAAGCTAACTGGGTCCAGCATGGGCTTCTGAAACCTCAAAGTACTCCACAGTAACACATCTGCTCCAATAAGGCTCCTACTCCTTCCCAAACAATTCCACATACTAAGTACCAAGCATTCAAATATGTATATGACATCCACTGTCATTCAAACTACCACAACAATTAATAAAAAAGAGGCCATAAATGTAAAAGAGAACAAGAAAAAGTAAATTGGAAGAGGAGTAAGGAGTAAGTGATATAAAAATAGATAAGAACAAATGTAACCAGGGGTTGGGGATTTAGCTCAGTGGTAGAGCGCTTGCCTAGCAAGCACAAGGCCCTGGGTTCGGTCCCCAGCTCCGAAAAAAAAAAGAAAAAGAAAAAGAAAAAGAAAAAAGAAAAAGAACAAATGTAACCAAAAGCATTAAGATATCTACAATGAAAACTATATAGCACTCAAAAACCTGAAGAAGACAATAGCAGATAAAAAGTCTTCCAATGTTCATGGACTGAGAGAATTAATACTAATAAGATGGCATATTACCAATGCAATCTACAAATCTAATGCACCTAAACAAAATACTAACATTTTCTTCAAAACTATAAAAAGCAACCAAAGCATTATGTGGAGTCATAAAGACCCCTAATATCTAAAACAATCCTGAGTTTAAAAAAGAAAAGTATGATTGGGGATACCACAATTCTTGACTTCAAAATACAATAATGCACCATACTAACAAAATCAGCATGTATATAGAATAAAAGCAAATATGCAAAGCAATGAATAATGGACCAAGAAATAAACTGTGCATCTACAGCTATATTGTGCTTAACAAATGTTCCAAAAATAGACAGTGAAAAAAAAGACATAGTCTTACAAAAATAGTACTGGGAAACTAAATATCCACATGTAAAAGGTTGAAACTAGATCTCTATCTTTCACCCTACACAAACATCAACTGTGAAATAAATCAAAGATCTTAATGTAAGACTTGAAACTACTAGAGGGAAGCACAGAGGAACCACTACCTGGTAGGACTCCAACAGCTCAAGAAATAAAAGCAAGAACTGACAGACAAAATTACACCAAATAAAAGGCTTCTGAAGAGCAAACAAAACTACAACGTCAAGTGTTATCCCACAGAGTGAGAGAAAATCTTTGTCAGCTATTAATCTAAAAGAGAATAACCAAAATATTTTAACTCCAACTTTAACAGCAAAAGAACAAATAATCCAATCAATAAATGACACATGCTCTAATGAGATGGAGGCAGGCAGGCAGGCAGGCAACGAAAAACAAATGGCTAATGTTCAACATCCTTATCTATCAGAGAATGGAAACTAAGATTCCACTCATCCAAATGGTTCTTATCCAAAATGTTGCTGAAGATGTGGACAAAAAGGAACCTTTATATACACTGGCAGGTATATGAATCAGTACAGCCAGCATAGAAATGGAGATTCAAAAAAAAAAAAAAACTACAAACAGACTTCTATATAACTCAGTTATACAACTCCTGCACAAGAACTGCATTCCTGTGTTCATCATAGCACTATTCCCAATAGCCTATTGACACAATAGTGTTGGAGATTGGGTCTAATGCTTTGATTTAATCAGAAATTGGAAATCCTGTCCCCAGTTGGGTTTTGATGTATCAATAACACAATAGCCAATGGCTGGGAGAAGAGAAAGAGACAGGACTTCTAGATTCCTGCAGGCTAGAAGACAGGAGGGAAGAGGAGATGCAGAATTGAGAGAGATCAGATTTAAAGCTGCAGAAGGAAGATCATTCAAAATGTAGTTGGGGAGGGAAAGTGGTCCTGGTAGGGCAGCCCAGAAGCATCTTGGACAGCATAAACCAATGGGCCTCACAGGGCATCAAAGTTAAAGGTAGATTTAGAAGATGTTGAGCCAGTAGTACAGGAGGGAAAAATTCGCTCGCCAAGGAACGATTGGAACTCCTAGCCTTTGAACCTTTGAATACCCAAGGCATTTCAAAAATCAACTAACGTGTGTGTGTGTGTGTGTGTGTGTGTGTGTGTGTGTGTGTGTGTGTCTTTCATTCCCAGATCCAAAGAACTCCTGAGTGGGTGGCTGTAGGCCAAAAGGAAGTAGCTAAAATTATTGCTACACAATAGTCTATTGACAGATATCTGACTGAACCAAAAAAAATATGGTACATATACATAGTGGAGAATTAATCAGCTGTAAAGGAAGATGACGCTTAACATGTAAATGGAGATGGATGGAAAGGAAGAACTCAGATTAAGTGAAGACAAACAAGAAAGAGAAGCATGCCATGTTTTGTTTCCTAGGTAGAAACTGGTTTGATTAAAAACCTAAAGTAGAAGATGAAATATAAAAGGAAGGGTAAAAGGACCAAGAGGTATCTAAGAACAGAGGAGCACAAAAGGGAGAAGAAAGTGGACACAATCAAATGAGGATATATGAATACATAGAAATGTCACAGTAAAATCCAATCATTGGTTTAATTAATGTGCATAATTTAACCCAAGAATGATGGCATTCACCTATATTCTCAGCACCTGAGAAATGGAAGTAGGAGGACCAGGAGTTCAAGTTTACCTTCTATAATACAATGAGAGTTCAAGGCTAACCTAGTCTATATGAGACCCTATCTCTCACAAAAAAAAAAAAAGACCCACTAGAATACTTTATTTAAAATGGAAGTAACCCAAAAGGAAGAAATAACTATGATGTATCATCATGTACTTAAAAAAAAGCATAGAACCAAAACACTCATATACATAAAATAAATTATTTTTAATTAATAAATCATTTCTAAATACATCAACTTTATTTTAAAGGATAAATAAAACACTACTTTAGCTAAGAGACATTAATTCATCATGAATGAAAAAGTAAACTAGAAACATAAGAGAAAGTATGAATTTTAAAACAACCTAAGATTAGAGGCCTTCCTCAATTGCTAAAGAATGCATATCTACAAAGTATCAAAAACGAACACACTTAATGATGAGAAATGCAAAGTTTCTCTAAGACCTACAACAAGGCAAGGGCACCCTTTCTCATTCTTCCGTGCATTTCTAGGAATCCTACTTAGTGCAAGAAAACAAGAAAAAGGACGTAAGTTAATAAGTAAAACTGCCTTTATACACTGGTAACTATATTATCTAATTGAAAAAAATCTGAAGACTACACAGAAAGCCCTAGGACTTAACATGTAAGTATAGCAAGAGTGAAGGTCACAAGGTTAATATGCTGAAGTTGGTCACTTTCCTATATGCTAGCAATAGAAAAGTGAAATTTTTGTTTTGGTTTGGCCTCAGTTTTTATGTCAGGGTTTTGTTTATGTTTGTTTGCTTTTTGTTTTGACACAGGGTATCACTATACAGCGCTGACAGGCCTGAAGCTCACTACATAGACCAGAGTAGCCCTAAAATGACATAGATCTTCCTGTATCTACTTGTGGAGATGCTGGAATTAAAAGTATTTGCCAGGGTCCGGACTGTACCCGGAACTGAACTGAACCAGTCACAGTTCTCTGTACCCAAATCCTGTGGGGGAGAGAGCTGGACCTTCAGAAGTGTGGACACTCCTGAGAACTCAGAGGAGACTCCTCTCTGCCCACATTCCCGACCCAAGAAGAAATCACCTAGTGCCATCTGTGCCCTCTGGGCACAGGGACATAGGAACAGTCAGGGGCAGGACTGTTGAGGTTTCTGCCTGGGTCGAGAGCTGAAAGCCAGTCACCAGGTGCACCTGATTACCAGAGAGCAGAGCTCTCTGTTCCCACATGCAGCTGAAAGAAACATAGGCCTACAGGAGTGCTGACACACAGGCCTGCAGGAGTGCTGACACACAGGCCTGCAGGAGGGTCAAGCCACTGTCAGAAACAGCAAGACAAGCTAACACCAAAGACAACCTGATGGCGAGAGGCAAGTGCAGGAACCTAATGAACAGAAACCAAGATTACTTGGCATCATCAGAGCCCAGCTCTCCCACCAAAGCAGATACCAGAAATTCAAACACACTGGAAAAGATTTAGATATAAAATCACATTTTATGATGATGATGAAGGACTTTAAGAAGGACATAAATAATTCCCTTAAAGAAATACAGGACGACACAAGTAAACAAATAGAAGCCCTTGAAGAGGAAAAAAAATCCCTTAAATAATTACAGGAAAAAACAACCAAACAGGTGAAGTAATTGAACAAAACCATCCAAGATTTAAAAATGGAAATAGAAACAATAAAGAAAGCACAAAGGGAGACAACCTTGGAGATAGAAAACCTAGGAAAGAGATTAGGAGTCATAGCTGCAAGCATCACTAACAGAATACAAGAGATAGAAGAGAGAAAGTCAGGAGTAAAAGATACAATAGAAAACATCGATGCCAGGACCTGAATAGACTGGATCAACATTCTCTGCACCTAAATCCCGTGGGAGGGAATGCTAAACCTTCAGAGGGTCAGACATGCCTGGGAAGCCAGAAGAGACTACATTCTGCCCACGTTTCTGACACCAGAGGAAAACACCTAACGCCATCTGGGACCCCAGTGCACGGGGGGGGGGCAGCACAGGCCCTCCTGGTTGCCGCCCTCACAGAGAGCTCAACAGCAGCCCCCCATAAGCAACTTGAGCCGCGGGACCACAGGTAAGACCAACTTTTGTGCTCCAAGCTACCTGCCTGGTAGACTCAGGACACACAGAGGCAAAATTCCTCTGGGACCAGACACTTCCGGTTTTTAGCCAGATTCCCAACCTCAATGATCCCTGCCCACAGCTCACTGCTCCCAAAACCCATGGGAGAGAGAACTCACCACCTGGACAGGTGGGCACTCCTGAGACTGCAGAGCGGGAGAGACCACCAATACTGCCCACCCCTGCCCACATTCCTGGCCCAAGAGGAAACTGTATATGGCCTCTGGGAACCGGAAGATGGGGCACTTGAGTGGCAGGTCCCCTGCACTCCACTCAGCGCTGGGACCTGAAGGGACTGGATCAACAGTTCTCTGCACCCAAATCCCATGGGAGGGAGAGCTAAACCTTCAGAGGGGCAGACACGCCTGGGAAGCCAGAAGAGACTGCACTCTGCCCACGTTTCTGACTCTAGAGGAAAACACCTAACACCATATGGGACCCCGGTGCACTGGAGTTTAGGGAAAAGGCAGCGCAGGCCCTCCTGGTTGCCGGCCTCAAGGAAAACTCAAAAGCAGCCCCCACAAGCAACTTGAGCTAGGGACCACAGGTAAGACCAACTTTTCTGCTCCAAGCGACCTGCCTGGTGGACTCAGGACACACGCCCATAGGAACAGCTGAAAACCAGTAGACAGGAAAGACTACATGCCCAAAAGCAGAACACTTTGTTCCCACAACTGGCTGAAAGAAAAGAGGAAAACGGGTGTACAGCACTCCTGACACACAGGCCTATAGGACTGTCTAGCCACTGTCAGAAATAGCAGAACAAGGTAACACGAGAGACAACCATCCTAATGTCGAGAGGCAAGCGCAAGAACCCAAGCAACAGAAACCAAGACTACATGGCATCATCTGAGCCCAATTCTCCCACCAAAGCAAACACTGAATATCCAAACACACCAGAAAAGCAAGATCTAGATTTAAAATCACATTTGATCATGATGCTGGAAGACTTCAAGAAAGACATAAAGAACTCCCTTAGAGAAACGCAGGAAAACATAAATAAACAAATAGAAGCCCATAGAGAGGAATCACAAAAATCCCTGAAAGAATTCCAGGAAAACACAATCAAACAGGTGAAGGAATTAAAAATGGAAATAGAAGCAATAAAGAAAGCACAAAGGTAAACAACCCTGGATACAGAAAACCAAAGGAAGAGAAAGGGAGCCGCAGATACAAGCATCACCAACAGAATACAAGAGATAGAAGAGAGAATCTCAGGAGCATAAGATTCCATAGAAATCATCGACACAACGGTCAAAGAAAATGTAAAACAGAAAAA
Organism: Rattus rattus; assembly: GCF_011064425.1. NCBI lineage: Eukaryota > Metazoa > Chordata > Mammalia > Rodentia > Muridae > Rattus > Rattus rattus. The sequence goes on along the minus strand of NC_046159.1, from coordinate 157,576,126 downwards.
GCTACTGGTCCAAAACATACTGGAAATCCAGGACTCAATGAGAAGATCAAATCTAAGGATAATGGGTATAGAAGAGAGTGAAAACTCCCAGCTCAAAGGACCAGTAATATCTTCAACAAAATCATAGAAGAAAACTTCCCTAACCTAAAGAAAGAGGTGCCCATAAACATACAAGAAGCCTACAGAACTCCAAATAGATTGGACCAGAAAAGAAACTCCAACCATGACATAATAGTCAAAACACCAAATGCACAAAGCAAAGAAAGAATATTAAAAGCAGTAAGGGAAAAAGGTCAAGTAACATATAAAGGCAGACCTATCAGAATCACACCAGACTTCTCACCAGAGACTATGAAAGCCAAAATATCCTGGACAGATGTCCTACAGACCCTAAGAGAACACAAATGCCAGCCTAGGTTACTGTATCCAGGAACTCTCAATTAACATAGACGGAGAAACCAAGGTATTCCACAACAAAACCAAATTTACACAATATCTTTCTAAAAATCCAGCACTACGAAAGATAATAAGTGGTAAAACCCAACATAAGAAGGCAAGCAACACCCTAGAAAAAAGCAATAAACTAATCGTCTTGGCAACAAAACAAAGAGAAGAAAAGCACACAAACATAATCTCACATCCAAATATGAATATAACCAGAAGCAATAATTACTATTCGTTAATATCTCTCAACATCAATGGTCTGAACTCCCCAATAAAAAGACATTTATTAACAAACTGGATACGCAATGAGGACCCTGCATTCTGCTGCCTACAGGAAACACACCTCAGAGACAAAGACAGACAGTACCTCAGAGTAAAAGGCTGGAAAGCAACTTTCCAAGCAAATGTCTGAAGAAGCAAGCTGGAGTAGCCATTCTAATATCGAATAAAACTGATTATCAACTAAAAGTCATCAAAAAAGATAAGGAAGGACACTTCATATTCATCAAAGGAAAAGTCCACCAAGATGAACTCTCAATCCTAAATATCTATGCCCCAAATACAAGGGCACCTACATACATAAAAGAAACCTTACTAAAGCTCAAAGCACACATTGCTCCTCACACAATAATAGGAGATTTCAACACCCCACTCTCATCACTGGACAGATCATGAAAACAGAAATTAAACAGAGACATCGACAGACTAAGAGAAGTCAGGAACCAAATGGACTTAAGAGATATTTATAGAACAGTCTATCCTAAAACAAAAGGATATACCTTCTTCTCACCACCTCATGGTACTTTCTCCAAAATTGACCATATAATCGGTTACAAAACAGGCCTCAACAGATACAGAAAGATAGAAATAATCCCATGCGTCCTATCAGACTACCATGGGCTAAAAAGATGGTCTTCAATAACAATAAGGGAAGAACGCCCACATATACATGGAAGTTGAACAATGCTCTACTCAATGAAGAAATTGAAGAAGAAATAAAGAAATTAAAGACTTCTTAGAATTTAATGAAAAAGAAGGTATAACATACCCAAACGTATGGGACACAATGAAAGCTGTGCTAAGAGGAAAACTCATAGCTCTGAGTGCCTGCAGAAAGAAACAGGAGAGAGCATATATCAGCAACTTGACAGCACACTTAAAAGCTCTAGAACAAAAAGAAGCAAATATACCCAGGAGGAGTAGAAGGCAGGAAATAATCAAACTCAGAGCTGAAATCACAAAGGAGAAACAAAAAGGACCATAGAAAGAATCAACAGAACCAAAAGTTCGTTCTTTGAGAAAATCAACAAGATAGATAAACCCTTAGCCAGACTAACCAGAGGACACAGAGAGTGTGTGAAATGAACAAAATCAGAAATGAAAAGAGAGACATAACTACAGATTCAGAGGAAATTCAAAAAATCATCAGATCTTACTACAAAAGCCTATATTCAACAAAACTTGAAAATCTGCAGGAAATGGACAATTTCCTACACAGATATCAGGTACTGAAGTTAAATCAGGAACAGATAAACCATTTAAACAACCCCATAATTCCTAAAGAAATAGAAGCAGTCATTAAAGGTCTCCCAACCAAAAAGAGCCCAGGTCCAGACGGGTTCAGTGCAGAATTCTATCAGACCTTCATAGAAGACCTCATACCAATACTATCCAAACTATTCCACAAAATTGAAACAGATGGATCACTACCGAATTCCTTCTATGAAGCCACAATTACTCTTATACCTAAACCACACAAAGACCCAACAAAGAAAGAGAACTTCAGACCAATTTCCCTTATGAATATCGATGCAAAAATACTCAATAAAATTCTGGCAAACTGAATTCAAGAGCACCTCAAAACAATCGTCCACCATGATCAAGTAGGCCTCATCCCAGGCATGCAGGGATGGTTTAATATACGGAAAGCCATCAACATAATCCATTATATAAACAAACTGAAAGAACAAAACCACATGATCATTTCATTAGATGCGAGAAAGCATTTGACAAAATTCAACACCCCTTCATGATAAAAGTCCTGGAAAGAATAGGAATTCAAGGCCCACACCTAAACAGAGTAAAAGCCATATACAGCAAACCAGTAGCTAAAATTCAACTAAATGGAGAGAAACTTGAAGCAATCCCACTAAAATCAGGGACTAGACAAGGCTGCCCACTCTCTCCCTACTTATCCAATATAGTTCTTGAAGTTCTAGCCAGAGCAATCAGACAACAAAAGGAGATCAAAGAGATACAGATTAGAAAAGAAGAAGTCAAAATATCACTATTTGCAGATGATATGATAGTATATTTAAGTGATCCCAAAAGTTCCACCAGAGAACTACTAAACCTGATAAACACCTTCAGCAAAGTGGCTGAGTATAAAATTAACTCAAATAAATCAGTAGCCTTCTTCTACACAAAAGAGAAACAAGCCGAGAAAGAAACTAGGGAAATGACACCCTTCATAATAGTCCCAAATAATATAAAATACCTTGGTGTGACTTTAACCAAGCAAGTAAAAGATCTCTGGTATTGGCACAGAGACAAATGGGTAGATCAGTGGGATAGAATTGAAGACCCAGAAATGAACCCACACACCTATGGTCACTTGATCATTGACAAAGGAGCTAAAACCATTCAATGGATAAAAGATAGCATTTTCAACAAATGCTGCTGGTTCAACTGGAGGTCAACATGTAGAAGAATGGAAATGGTTCCATTTTGATTGCCTTGCACAAAGCTTAAGTCCAAGTGGATCAAAGACCCCCCCACATCAAACCAGATACATTGGAACTAATAGAAGAAAAAGTGGAAACTTGTGTCAATCACATGGACACTGGGGAAATTTTCCTGAACAAAACATCAATGACTTATGCTCTAAGATCAAGAATTGACAAATGGGACCTCATAAAATTGCAAAGCTTCTGTAAGGCAAAGGACACTGTCATTAGGACAAAATGGCCACCAACAGATTGGAAAAAGATCTTTACCAATCCTACATCTGATAGAGGGCTAATATCCAAATTGTACAAAGAACTCAAGAAATTACACTCCAGAGAGCCAAATAACCCTATTAAAAATGGGGTACAGAGCTAAACAAAGAATTCACAGCTGAGGAATACTGAATGGCTGAGAAACACCTAAAGAAATGTTCAACATCTTTAGTCATAAGGGAAATGCAAATCAAAACAGCCCTGAGATTCCACCTCACACCAGTCAGAATGGTTAAGATAAAAAACTCAGATGGCAACAGATGCTGGTGAGGATGTGGAGAAAGAGGAACACTCCTCCATTGTTGGTGGGATTGCTAACTGGTACCTCTCTGGAAATCAGTCTGGAGGTTCCTCAGAAAATTGGACATTGTACTTGGGACCCAGTTATACTACTCCTGGGCATATACCCAAAAGATGCTCCAACATATAACAAAGACACATGCTCCACTATATTCATAGCAGCCTTATTTATAATAGCCAGAAGCTAGAAAGAACCCAGATGCCCTTCAACAGAGGAATAAATACAGAAAATGTGGTACATTTACACAATGGAGTACTATTCAGCTATCAAAAACAATGACTCCATGAACTCCATAGGCAAATGGATTGATCTAGAAAATATCAAACAGAGTAAAGTAACCCAATCACAGAAAATCACACATGGTATGCACTCACTGATAATGGATATTAGCCCAAAAGCTCGAATCACCAAAGGTACAATATACAGGGCACATGAAGTTCAAAAATGAGAATGACCAAAGTGTGGATGCTTTACTCCTTCTTAAAAGGGAGAAGAAAAATATAGGAGGGGATATGGAGGTAGAGTTTGGAACAGCGACTGAAGGAACGGCCATTCAGAGCCTGCCCTATATGTGCCCCATATTTGTATACAGTCACCAAGACTAGATAAGATTGATGAAGCTAAGAAGGGCATGTTGACAGGAACTGGATATAACTATCTCTTGAGAGGCTCTGACAGAGCATGTCAAATACTGAAGTGACTGCTAGCAGCAAACCACTGAACTGAGAACAGGTCTCCCGTTGGAGGAATCAGAAAAAGGACTGAAAGAGCTGAAGGGGCTTGCAACCCCATAAGAACAACAATGCCAACCAACCAGAGCTTCCAGGGACTAAAACTTCCAGAGCTTTCCACTACCCAAAGACTGTACATGGACTGACCCATGGCCCTAGCTGCATATGTAGCAGAGGATGACCTTGTTGGGCACCAATGGAAAGAGAAGCCCTTGGTCCTGCTAAGGTTGGACCTTCAGTGTAGGGAATGTAGGTGGGAGGGGGGCAGGAAGCCGGAGTAGATGGGGAGGGGAATACCCTTATAGAAGATGGGGAGGGGGAGGGGGATGGCATAGGGGGCTTATGTCGAGGAAACCAGGAAAGGGAATAACATTTGAAATGTAAATTAAAAAATCCAGTAAAAAAAAAAAAGTATGTGCCACCAATCTGAACTGGCCACCTACTATAACCAGGCAAGACTTCCAATGGAGGGATGGGGGCAGCAATTCAGCCACATAATTTGTCCTACCTACAAGATATTCAGGGATAAAGATGGAGCAGACATTGAGGAAATGGCCAACCTATGACTGGCCCAACTTGAGATCCCACCATCAATGTTATATTAACATACAAAGTAATATTCCACTATATGAAGAAACATGAACCTAGCAAAACTGTCATCTGAGAGGTTTTATCCAGCAGCAGACGGAAATAGACACAGAGACCCACAGGCAAACATTAGGCAGAGCTCAGGGCACCTTGTGGGAGAGTGGGGGATAGAATTGAGGGAGCCAGAAGAGTCAAGGACAACACCAGAAAGCCTACAGAATCAGCTAACCTGGGCCCATAGGGGCTCACAGAGACTGAACCTCCAACCCAAGAGGATGCAAGGGACACACCTACACCCTCTACACATATGCAACAGATACGAAGCTTAGTCTTCATGTGGGACCCCTAAAAACCAGAGCAGGGGCTCTCTTTGACTACACTGTCTACCTTTAGACCCCTTCCCCCTAACTGGGCTGCCTTGTCTAGGCTCAACAGAAGATGTGCCTAGTCCTACTGCAACTTGATTTGCAAAGGCAAGTTAATATGAATGGGAGGCCTCCCTTTCTCTGAGATAGGGGGAGGGGTAGTCAGAGGAAGAGACTGTGAAGAAAAGAGGGAGGAGAAGCTTCGATTGATCAGAATGTAAAGTAAATTAATTATTTTAAAAAGCATGAGCTGGGGTTGGGGATTTAGATCAGTGGTAGAGCGATTGCCTAGGAAGCGCAAGGCACTGGATTAGGTACCCAGCACCGGGGGATAAAAAAAAAAAAAAAGCATGAGCTACCAGCCTAGAAATAAGTGAAATTTGAATATAAAACACACATTGTTTACATTAGCATGCCAAAAAAATTAACAGAATATGTAGAAATCTAACAAAATATATTTAAAATATGCATACGAAAATGATAAAACTCTGATGAAAAACACCTAAAAATAACTTTAATAAATGGGAGATGGCCCATGTTCATGAACAAGATGTAAGTTCTTCCTATTTCATCTACAAACTGAATGCAATCCCAATCAAAACCTAAGCAAGTTACTTTGTAGACATAAACAAACTGATTCTAAAGTTTATGCAGAGAATCAAAATCCAGAATAATCAGCACAATCTGAAGAGAAAGAATAGAATCAAAGGACTTTTGTAAAGTAAAAGTAAAGCTTAAGTAATCAATGAAGTACTGACCAATGGAATAGAATAGGAATGCTAGAAATACAATCATATAATATAGCTAACTGATCTTTCACAAAGCACCAGGGCAATACAATGAGGAAAATAATGTATGTTGTTGAAGCAACTAGACATCCACCCTAAATATGCTAAAAACAAGAACAAAACAGGCACTCCAGTCCATTGCCAGGAATTGTGAAATATCTACCTCTGCTTACTGGTACAGCTCCTAGTACTTAAAGGGCACACTCATGCTGCCCTACAGCCATGTTTCAGATTCCCGAGTGTGCCAGAGCAGATCTACCCTGAGAGAACTTTCAGAAACTAACAGATGTCTACCACCAGATATACCAGGCACAGAGGAATGAGTAGACCCGCCATGTCTCTGGACTGATATTGTAGCTCAATGGTAGAGGACCCGGATTCAGTTTCCAGTAGCCACATGACAATCCACAACTACTTTCAACTCCAGTTCCAAAGATCTGATGCCCTCTTCTGGACTCCATGGGTATCATGCACATACATGATATACAGATATAAGTACAAACATTCACACATATAAAACAATTTTAAAATAAAACAAAACTTAACCTTAGACGCCAGAGCAGCAGTTATTCTTGGAGAGGATAAAAGTTACAACTGTTAAGGAAAGGTGGGCCTCAAATTCTATTTCTGTATCTGAAACCACGATTAGTCAAGTATGTTTTATAGGAAATGCATCTAGGGAATACTTAAAATTATAAATTCCTTTCTAGTGGCCTAATTTGTGGGAGGAACCAACCATTTTCTGATTGGCTATAAGGTCCACTCCACAGAATGAACCTCATACCTCGCACTGTTACTGGAGACAAGAATCAGTGGGTGAAGAGGCCATAGGTCTTACGACAGAACCTACACTATTACACTGCTAACTGGAAACCATAAACACTAATTCCTAATGACTTACTGCTAAACCCAGACTAGTGCATCTTTCAATCTTCACCAGAGATACTTTCTGTGTAGATGACAGCTAACAGAGACCCACAACTGCTCAAGGTGGATGTTCAGCCCTAAATAGGAATTCTGTATCATTCCCCTCTTCCTAGGACGTAAAATAATTGTAGAAAAGGGGGCAGAAAGATTGTAAGAGCCAGAAGCAGTGGATGTCCATACGAAACCAGTGTTTTCCAGCTATGATGGGGCAGTTGTATAAATGAACAACACACATGGTGGCTGGAACAATACACACAGAACCTGGGCAAGTTCAACCCAGACAAAAATCTCAGTAAGGAGAAAGGAAGTAGACATGAAGTCCCACCCCTGTCTGAGGAATTATTGACAACTGATAGCTGCCAAAAGAGAGTCAGTTTTCTTTAAGAGTATGCTACTTATAGATCAACCATAGCCTCCAAGGAATGCCCAACCACCCAAGAGTGGAAGTACAGCACATATCTGATTCAAATAGGTTTTTTTTTAATGTCATGAAGTTGAGTATATGGGGAGAGGTCTGGGAGGAGTTGGGGAGGAATGAATGTGCTCAAAATACATTGTATGAAATACTCAAAGAATAAAAATAAAAGTTAACCAACTGCACTGTTCTGAGCTCTATCAATTCAGATTTTTGCATCTCCTTCTACTCCAATATGACTCGGCAAGCCAGTTCTCAATTTTCAAAATCAGTAACTGCACAAATTGGACTACTGTGAACCAGAATGTGTTTACCTCAAACCAAGGGTATGACTGAACGGGAAAAGGGAGCTAGATGAGAGATGAATGCAAATATGTAACTTGGACATACTTTGCAGTTATGGGGACACAAACTAATCCATTTAGGCACTCATCAAAGGAGACTTTAGGGAGCCAAGCTGGCTTCCTGGACTATTAGAAGCAGCAAGATGAAGCAGGTCCATCCTTTCCAGAGCAACTGCTTCACAGCACCGTGGGCTCCTGCTCTTGCCCCTCCTAAGAAAGACCTGTCTTCACTCCTCTGGAAGTTTTTAACTCTGTCCTGCCTAGGTGAGAGGCCAGAACCACTGCAGGGCTGGAAGCTTGGGAAGCCAGGCACTGCCTGCACTGCTACACCTGAGCCACAGCCAGCTCAGCCCAGGTACCATGCCAGGGTAAAGGAAAAGAGGCAGCCACCCATCACCCTACACCCTTCCTTAATCAGCAGATGTGGAATAAACTCGGATGAAGATGGTGAAGCAGGTGATAAAGGTACGAATGAATTGAATGGACAAGTAGGAAGAGTACAGAAGAAATGGGCAAATGTTAAGTGTAGATGACTGGGGAGGGGGGCAGGAAGGGGATGTCGGATAATGGGAAGGGCTGCAAGTGATCGGAGGAGAGCTGAGCGCAGGTGACAGGAGGTAGGCACAGGTGACTGGAAGCTGACAGAGATGATAGGAGGGAGCTCAGGGAAAAGAGAAGGGCATAGGACTCAGCGGAAGCGGTGGGTTGCAGGGGGCGGGGGGGCGCAGGTATGGGGGAGGGGAATAAAGGTGACGGGAGAGGGACAGGAAGTGAGGGTGAAGGGAAGAAATACAGGTAAAGACAGGACAGAAAGGAGGGGAGAGAGCGCTGGTAGCGCGAGGGAGACCTATGAGAGGGCAGTAGGGCGACAGGCAAGGAGGTGAAATAGGTGAGGAGATGGGGAGCAGGTGACCAGGTCGCAAGTGACAGAGGACGTAAGTGACGCGTGGCGTCGGAGTGGGTCTGCAGCAGACCCCGTGGGGCGCTGAAAGGCCGGCGTGAAAGAGGGGCTCCGGGAAGAAGCTATGGGACCGTGCTGGTGTGCGCTGCGCTCCTGGGTCCAGCGCGTGGCGCAACACCAGGAAACCGACCGGCCACGCACCGTGGACTCTCGCACTTGGCTGTGGAAGTGCTGCTCCCGCGCCGACACCTCGTCCTGCCCTTCCATCCTCCTTCATGCCCGCCGCAGGGCCGCCCGCGTCCGCGCGCTCCGCCGCACCATTGCCCGCGGCGCCGGGGCTACACAGTCTCTCGTGGCCGGACCGGAACACTACCTAGACCGCAGCAGGCTCAGAAAACGCCGCCTCAGCTCAGAGAGAAGCAGTTCAGAATAAGGGAGGCGGGGAATGGCCACAGCCTGGGCGGGGCTTGAGGTCGGGGCGGGACTTGTGCGTCAATCTGAGAGCGCCGTACGTCAGAGACGCGCGCCTCTGCGCCTGGGGCGCTGGGCGGACAGTAGCTTGGCGTCAAGGGGAGTGGCTGGAGGAATGGGGGTGGAGTTTTTAGGGTCCTGGACTGAAATGGAACTCTGACGCGTGCTGGGGTTGGATGAAAATCTCGGATCTGGGCCTGAAGTGTTGGGGTCTAGCCTTGTTGGCCATTACCCGGGGCTGGGAGTAAGGGCAGGCCGGAGGCTCCAGGCAGAGGGTGAAGTCTAGAGGCGGAAGCCGGGGTGCGGACGGGATTTGGAGAAGTGAGGAGATCCAGGCACAGGTGCATCCGGCCCTCCCTTGCTGGCAGAAGCTTGGACCACACGCAGGCTCCTTTGCCTTGGTTCACCCTTGCTCTCGGGATCTGGGCTTATAAAGCCCCAGAGGATTTTTACCTACCAGGAGATCTGGAGTGAGACAACGAGACTCATATCTATGTAAAAAGCAAGAGGTTTATTTTTCCGGCGCGCCAGGATCAACCTTCAGCAATCTCTCAAGCAAGAGACCAGAGCTTATCCTCTAACTTACAAGCACCTTTTATACATTTTTTAAGAGGGCAGGTTACAGTAACAGCAATCATCCTGGGAGGGTACCTTCGTTCCCCAGAGGGTCCAAGTGGGCTTCGGCCAGTACATTTTATGGTTTTTCTGAGAAGTATTTTATCAGAGTTGTTTCTAGGAAATCATCCTGGGTCCAGGGATATGAAACTTTCCCTGGGCCCTAACGCCCTTTCCTGGAGCCATCTCAATGTTGCTTAATCTTATCATTCCCTTTTTCTTGCGTGAGCTCCAATCACGGAGCTCTTCTTCCTTGGTAATAAGGCTTTGCTAGCTCATATTCTTCCTCTCCTGATCTTAGGGACTCATATTGTTGCCATAAAACCATCAGCTGCACAGTACTTATTTTATCTCCCCCCCCCGCCCCCGCGCGCGCCCCCTCCGAGTTTGGCTAGCCCTTCCCTAACCTTGGTCATGGAATCCTTAACTACGCCGGAATGGTCTATGTAAAAGCAACATTCTTCATTGAGGGCAGCACACAGTCTGAGGAACAGTAAATCTAACCCTCTTCTATCCTGTAGGACCACTTCTGACAGAGAAGTCAGAGACTCCTGTAGGTGGGAGATCGATCCTCTCAATGTCCAAATCTATGGCAGCCCTGAGGTTCTGTATTGGTGACCTTGTAGCATCAAGGAAGAGGTACCAGTAGCCACACCAGTTGCTCCCAGGCCAAGAGTAATGACACTTGGTAGTGTCTGGCCAGCTACCTGGATTTAGTCAAGTCTACACATAAAATCAGCCATCTGAGGAATGGATGGCTCTCGTCACTCCTCCAGTCCATCAGGATGGGGGCAACTGGCTTCTCATGATGCTAGCCCCTTAGCCACTGCTTGTGGACATTATCTATACATTACCACTTAAGATACCTGGCACGTATCTTTAATCCCAGGACTTGAGAACCAGAAGCAGGCAGACCTCTGTGAGTTTGAGACAAGCCTGGTCTCCATAGAGAGTTGTAGGATTTTCAAAACTCTCCTCCTTCATTGAAGCAAGGAGAACACAAAAAGAACTTGTCAGTATTCAAAGGTTCACAACAGTCTAGAGAACATGTATCCAAGAGCATCTTTGCCAGAGATGGAAACCCCATGTATGTCTAATCCACTAATCCACCTAATCCACTACCCTGGATTAGGTGATGAATTCCAAAATACCATACCTAACACACAACAAATAACAAAAGGTGAGTCAGGCTTCCCCCAAATCAAACACTTGCTCACTGAAGATAGGAAAAGAGAGTTAACAGAGAGGGTTCAATAAGAACTTACATCCATCTTGATACAGGCACAGATGTATTGCTCTAGAAACAGCTATAGGTTTTCACAAGTGTACAAGTTCATCCAGACTGGTATACATGCTTCTCTGCCTGTCTGCTAGTAACAATGAGCAGACTCAGCACCCAGGTCTTTGTTTCTAACACTGATAACAGGCACCAGAAGCACGTGTCATAGAAATGATAGCAATGAGGTCTAGCCACATAGTCAAGCAACACACTTCATTGGGACTCAGGCTGAGCCAGTTGACTCAAGTCAAAAGGAGTCAGCATTGATGGGAAGTAACCAAGTGACCACTTGAGCAAAGGAGACAACAGACTTATTGACTTTCCTGAGGTACTGTCTTAGTTAGGGTTTCTATTGCTGTAAAGAGACACAATGACCACAGCAACTCTTAGTAAGGAAAACTTTCAACTGGGCTGGTTTACAGGTTCAGAGGTTTAGTCCATTATTCGAAATGCAGGAAGCATGGCATCATGCAGTCAGACATATGCTGGAGAAGGAGCCCAGAATTTGACATCTGGACCAGTGAGCACTAGGAAAAGAGGCTTGGCTTTTGAGGCCTGAAACCTCAAAGCCCACCCCAGTGACACATTTCCTCCAATAAGTCCACACCCACTCCCACAAGGCCATACCCACTCCAACAAAGCCACATCTCCTAATAATGCCACTCCCTGCAGTCCTATGAGGGTCATTTTCATGGCCAACACATGTAGGCTCAAGTCCATTAGTCATGTTTTGTTTGGTTGGATTTTGTTTTGTTTTGTCTTGTTTGGCACCAATGCCAAAAATATGGGGCTAGAAGGTCACTCAACTGAGGGACCAGTGTGGAGCAAGAGCGAGGTCAAGATGTGTCCAAACCCCAAAAATCTCCTCCTGAGACCGGCAGGAGTAGGAATGTTCCTCCTTGCTCTGGACCTGCATGTCCCGGTGTATGTAGTCTGTCTAACTGCACCTCTGCCACTCTTTGGTGGCCAAATTACAGATTTAACTTCCTCTCTCCCTATAAGTACATGTCCAGCAAGTACCTGGAATTCCTCTTCATACAAATGAAGCATTTCCAGAACCTCAGCCAGGCCAATAACGTACACTCACCCTTAAAACCCCTACTCAACCCCCAAGGTTTACATATCCTTATTCACTCCCAATAAAGAAGAGCTGTTTCACTGAAAACCATCCTGGAAAAGGCTGTTTCTCCCCACACTTGCCTTCAGTCGAGGTCCTGTGGATAAACACACACACACACACACACACACACACACACACACACACACACACACACCGCCCCAAGTTAAGTTTCATTCCTTACAGTCTGGCCTAGTGCACATCAGTGCCTGAATACCCTGAGGGCAGAAGCAGGTGCAGCTGGCCTTGTACTTGGTGGGTTAATGGGCAGTCTATGTCATCCAGAAATTGTAGGGATACAGCTATCTTCATGTCTTGCATTAATTCCCTGGCCATGTGATAGGTCTGTCTATACTTGAGCTGCTGAGGAAACCCAAGCGAACAGACCAAGTCCCTTATGTTATCATATTGGATAAAATGTTTCTCAGATGACCACCTATTTCTGCATGCAGAGCTGGATAGAGTCTAAGTAAAAGGCTGAGGCAGGAAAGGAGACAGACACTGTATACATGAAATCATCTTCTACAAAATATCAGAACAGGACTCGGCAGCATTTCAAGGTCATTGAAAAGAGAAGTCTGAGAAACTATCCCAGGGCAGAGGTGGCTGAGACTAACAGTGTATCTAATTTGGTTATTAACTGTGACACATATACTATGGTTGGATGTTAACAGCCAGAGAACCTGGTGTGAGGAAAGTGGAAACTCTGTTCGGTATTTGCAATGTTTATATAAATCAGAAACCTCTAAAAGTTACAAGTTTATTTTTTTAAGAGGAATGAGAGAGCTACACCTACCGGTCTGGGATGTCTGGGAAGATGAGGAAGAATAAAGGAGTGCCACTACAAAGCACACAACTTGTTCTGCATACACAACTGGTTTTACATGCAGTCACACAACTCCCACCTTCTCTGACATTGGTCACCACTGCTTCTTTCTGGATCCATGATGGACTGGGGTAAGAATGTCTGCTTAGCAGAGCCTGGGCCCTCTACTCAGGCAACATCTGAGTAAGGTTCGGTGAACTAAGATTTTGATCATTGGACAGATGAGTTAAGGTCTTCGTCTCAGCAGCATGGAGGCTGAACACCAGCTTCACTTGTGGGTGCCTGACCGTGGTCAACTACTTATCTGTTCATTGCCTCTTGTTTGCTCATCAATAACATGGAGGGAGACAAAGAGATAGTCACCAGATATGGTTGTCCTAACTAACTGACATAAGCCATCAGGTGTAAGGACTTCTGTAGAACTCAGATCTTGGTCATCATCTGAAACACTGGGTTCTAAGGAGAGAGCATACTGACACTTGTAACATTGTATATATGCATAGTGTCAGTATCATAATGTTCATAGTTTTCTAAGAACAAACGAGTGCTGAAGATGTTGCATGATGGTATATGTCTATAGCCTGTAACTCTGGAGTCTAACAAATATAGCATTGAAAATTCCAAGCTTGAGTGGGTTATATATCAAGACTGCCTCAAAAAATACAAGCAATGATGCTTAGACAGGAAGAAAGGAGCTTTAATTTGGAGTGGTGATTTGTGACTGAGGTTAATAAGAAATGGTCAGAGGAAATGCATGGACCCCAAACTTGAGTTGGCTTAGAAAATCATGGAGCAGTTTTGTGCACACATTATAATTGTGTCCTCTATAACTTCCACATATACCTTTGACATCCATCTCTGATTTTTAAAAAGGGTTTTATGTTAAGGCTAATAGTGTGATTCTCATTAAAGTATAATGAATGATAAAAACCACAGATGGTGGTGTGTTTGTAATCCTTTTGAATCAGAGGCTGTGCCTGGAGGATGACTTGGATGAAATAGCAAATTCAAGACCAGCTAGACACAGCAAGAACTTGTCTCAGAAGAAAAGAAAGAGCGATATATGGTCGAGAGTCTGCTAGCAGAAGAGACAAAGAGGCATGGCCAGGATACATGCAATCCATTTGGTGTCATCAGCCATGTGTGTGTTGGCTTGGTTTAATGTCTGCCGTTATGGCAGGACCAGACCCTGCAGTACCCATCGCAAAGTCTCTAGAAGAGCAAAAGCACACTGAGCCTCAGGTGAGAGACTTGTTCATATACCATATGATCCTGCTCTCAGCTCTGCACAGCACAAACATGAAAACACCTGATCCAGTGAGATTCAGCCCAACCGTGGAGAGGGCTTAGTGGGCTCCTGGGGCTCACAGTGAATGGCAGGAAGTTGGCTAAGAAGATGAGGAAAAACCTGGGCAACTTGGTGCATGATCTAGGAGAAAAACAGGATGCTCTAATGCCAGAGATAGTGAATCAGGCATAGGACAGGATTTTTTTTCCTGTGGTCCTTCAGACCCAGGGTGGGTTAGTTAAAAGCACTGGTTAACCCATCTCTGTCTGGAACCCATCTATAAAGTTCTCACATATGCCTTGGGAATGAGCACTTCAAAGCCAAATTCTGAAACTCCCTGGCTGGAAAACACTTCAACTGGACAGTTGTCTCATAAATGCTCCAGGAAGGAGACCACAGCAGTGAGGTTGTCAGGGAGGTCTCCTTCACAGTAGCTTCTGAAGTATACTTCCTGAAAAGAAAGATGGGAGCAACAAGTGGGATGTGCCTTTCTCCCCTCTTCCTCAGATCTGTCACTTTTGAGCAACACCTGAGGGTAAATAAAGTTCTTCTAGAATTCCCTGCACTTACATAAGCATTTTGTAGCTTACCATAGTGATTGCAAGCTACTTAATGATACACTTCAGCTATTGTCATACAGGTGAGGGCAGGTACAAGATAGAACGAGGCCTGTCATTGGATGAGAAGGAAGGATGGGCGGGTGAAAACTGTTAGAGAGAGGAGGAGACTGGAGCAAGGCTGGAGAAGCAGCAGAGAGAACATGGAGGCGGATGTTAAGATTCCTCTCTGCACCTTTACAGGTTGTTACGAATATCCTTAAGGGATGGATGTGTACAGGGCTTTGTGTGTCTAAGTCGGCAATTATATATTATCAATTGTTTGTAAGTTAGTTGTGTGGATGTATTGTACATTGAGCATTTAACACATAAATCTAGTTGTTGGGTTCCAGTTTGCTGAGTAATGATTTCACTGGGTGTTGGAAGTGTGAACAGAGTTTGTGACAGGAAGCCATGCTAGTCTATAGAATGCTCGGGGCTAGCATGGTGTGGGGCCATGTCAGCATGGCCCGCAGAACGCTGAGTCTCGGGCATGGTAATAACCACCAAGGGGATGGTGTGTGAAAACAGTAACAAAGAAACAGCTAGAGCAGCTAGAGCAGATCCTCAGGAGTGGGAACTCTCAGGAACCAGGACGAGTGTCATCATTTATAGTTTTACAGCAACAAGCTATTTTCCCATCTATAGTGCCCAGATGATGTCCTCCTCCTCTTCTTCCTCTTCTTCCTCTCCCTCCTCCACCTCCTCCTCTTTCTCTTCCTCCTCTTCCTTCTTCTTCATATTTGATCTTTAGTCCACTGGTTAGTGTGGCTGCATTTACTTAACCAGACTCAGATTACTCTCAGTTCCTATCAGCTTCAATTCCACTAAACAATGCCTAAGCATACTCCTCTCCGATCTTTAGTCTCTCCCAGTGGAATAATCAAAGGGCCAAACCAGGCAGGGCAGGAAGTAGAATATGATTTTTTTTTCAGTCTCAGTGACCCCTGGCCAGGTGAGAGCAAACAGTATCTGTAGGAACCTCAAAGAATTCTCCCAGAACTGCACATGTGTCATTCCCCTGAGGTAGCCAGCCCAGAGCTTAGCCCAGGAGCATCTATTAGGCAAGAAGTCAGAGACAGACCAAGGAGGGCCAGAATCAGCTAGAGTTGGCTTTTAATCTAAGGGAGTGGAGGAGCTTCATGCCTCCAGGACACAGGATGAACCCAGGTGTCTGAGGTCTGGAGCTGGTCTTCCCAGAGGTTCCAGGCCTGAGCTTCAGCCCATCGGTGAGCTGAGGGAGGGAGAGGAGGGAGTGGGGTTAAATTGCTAAAACTTTCCCTGTTCCAGCTTGGGGTTTCCTGATTGTTCCCAATTGCTTACTTTCCAGGTCAATTTGATGTCATTTCTCTCTCTCTCTCTCTCTCTCTCTCTCTCTCTCTCTCTCTCTCTCTCTCTCTCTCTCTCTGCCCTGTCCCTGAGTCCTGATGACACATGATTAGAATGGCATAGTCGTAACATCTGAGCCTTCTTGGCCAAAGAGGGGGATGTCTTTAAATGAGCAAATATTTTTTTGTCAGTTCTTGGCTCTGAAGTTACAAGCCAAACCATAGGACAAAAACATGAGACGAAATATCTGGGAACTAAATACCATGGCTCAGGACACAAAGCATAGCAGCCTCACTCCTCCCACAGTCCTGGCTCATTGCTGAGAACCAGTCCCAGCTGCTGGCTGCAGCCTCAGCAGAGCCTGGGCAAAGGGGCTGGAAAGTCTCACTGAGGTGGCATACAAACCTCGATGGGAAGATCTGTGTCTGCTTGTGTCCACGTTCTATGACACTCTCAGCCCTCCGTCCCTGCACCCACCTGTAAACTGACTCTCCGAGGAGTGTGCTATAACCGCTGTGCTCCGTCGGTCCCTTGGCTGTGTCCATCACGCTGACTGACTTTAAAGGAAGATGTCAGATGCTGCTGAACTATCCCTGTGTGCTTCACGGAGCACATCTCTTGCAAATGGACCACAAATCACTAGAGTGTACAAATGCCACCAGAGAGCAGATATACCGGACTATTTTCCATCTGTGGGTGGGAACATGTAAGGTGGGAACAGGTACGGTTTTGTGACTACAAAAATAGAGAAAAATCATTTATCCTGGACAGATATGGGTCATTTTACAGGAGTTTGTTTTCTTGGACACTGTTTAAGACATCAAGATGAACAGTGGACGAGAGCCGTGTGTTTCTTTTTGGCTTTGGTGGTCTGTGACAGTCTGAGGTGACTGTTGACATTGCTTGTGTTCCTGTGTGTGGTTTATTTTCTGTGGTGGCTTCTCTTGGTTGTCAACTTAACTACATCTGGAATGAACTAAAACCCAAGGGGCTGGATACACCTGTGAGTAATTTTTTTCCTAATTATATCATTTGTAGTGGAAAAGCCCACTTTTATTCCAGATCTTTTGAAGTGGGAAGATCCACTTTTAATCTGGGCCACACCTTCAGCTGGCATCCCGTGGTACTTTGAGTGAAATGGCCCCATAGGCTTTTAGGGGCTGGCACTGTTATGAAGTCTGGCCTTGTTGGAAGAAGTGTGTCACTGGAGTGAGCTTTGGGGTTTCAAAAGCTCAATTCAGGCCCAAATGTCTCTGTCTTCTTCCGACTGCCTGAGGATTAAGATTTGGAACTCTCAATTTTGGCACCAGGTCTGCCTGCATCCACCTTGCTCTCCACCATGATGACAATGTACTGAACCTCTGAACTGTAAGCCACCCTCAGTCAAATGTTTTTCATGGTGTCTCTTCACAGCATGGAAACCGTAAGACACACCTATAAGGAAGACACCCATAGGCTCCCCATCTGCCATGAGATGTGAGTGAGTGTGTGAATGCCAGAGGAGCCACTATGATCACGGTGGAGAGATGGGAGAGAAACAGGACAAAATGGTTTGAGCACTATAAAGAGAGGTGGAACAGCAGATGAGGATGGAGAGAAACAGCCTGGTGTGAGAGGCCACCGAAGGCCATGTAGCAGCAGGGGTTGTGTTGATGTCTATGGCTTATAGTACTACCAAAGGCCATGTGGACATCCCCTGGTCTGGGCTGCCTTGTGGGAACATTTGATGTCCAAGAGCTGAGAAGAGCTAAACCCAACCCTCACTGACTGGGGAGGTTGGGAGAGCTGGTCCTACCCCTTGCTGGCATTAGCACTCCAGAGAGTGGGCCCTGAATCATGCCTAGGAAGCACAGTAAAGCTGGCCCTGGTGGGGCACAAGCTTTGGAGAGCTGGCCTTACCACTTGTCCGCCATGAGGTGGTGTGGGCACACAAGAGATGTTCCCCCAACACACATACATACATACACACACACACACACACACACACACACACACACACACACACACACACACACCACACACACAAACACCATGTCATGCCCCTCACCACCTACAGCTGGTAGGAGAGCTGACTCAGGGGTCATGAGAGTGGGAGAGCTAGCCCTGCCCTCCTTACCAGCTGCACTCA
This sequence comes from Rattus rattus, assembly GCF_011064425.1. Classification (NCBI taxonomy): domain Eukaryota; kingdom Metazoa; phylum Chordata; class Mammalia; order Rodentia; family Muridae; genus Rattus; species Rattus rattus. Next base: position 157,557,674 of record NC_046159.1, on the reverse strand, counting down.
GGAGGATGGGCCCTGCACCTCACCTGGACAGCATAGTAGAGCAGACCTTGGTGGCAGAGGGGCAGGTGAGCTACCCACGAGGGCATGAAAGTAGGGGAGCTGGACCTGCCCCTTGCTAGCTGCAGCATTGGGTGAACTAGCCAAGGCAGTGCTGGATGGCTAGCCCTGGTAGTGTGGGTGCAGGAGAGTTTGCAGGCTGACCAACTCAGCCACCACCCAGGTCCAGATTCAGGGCTTTGAGTTGGCCCGCCCAACATCCACTCCGTCTGTAAACTGCAAGAGTGTGTGAAGGGACTGGTCCTGCAGATCCAAAGCTACAGAATCTGACACAGGGCAACAACAGGCATCCAAGAGGAGTCCTGTGAGGATCCAGTAGTGAAGGAGCAGAAGCCAATGGCCTTCTGCAGTGAACATTTGCAAGTAAAGAAGTGTAGATACCACAGCTTATGGTGATGAGGCGGTTTGTTGTTCTTGTTCTTTTCATTGGGGTGTGTTTTTGCTTATTTTGGTTTTGTTTTTTGTCTTTTATTGTTTTAAGATTTATTTATTTATTATATATAAGTACACTTCAGACACACCAGAAGAGGGCATCAGATCTCATTTACAGATGGTTGTGAGCCACCATGTGGTTTCTGGAATTTGAATGCAGTTGCTCCTCTCAACCATTGAGCTATCTCTCCAACCCTTTTGTGTATTTTGTTTTACTTTTATTTCATTTCATTTTATTTTGAGGGGGGAGGTGGCAAGAGCATAGAGTGGATACAAAGGGACAGGGAGATGAGTGGGATTGGGTGCATGATGTGAAATTCACAATTAATTAATAAAAAGTTTTTTAAGAAGCAACCTACATAAAAGGCATGAAAGATTTTCACTCTTTCTTTAGCTGGCGCGTCTATTCCTTCACTGGCATTAGAACCACTTTCCCTGAATTTCAGTGTATAGTGAGAAAGCCAGCATCATGGACTGAGCAACTACTAGATTCTTAGACCTCCCCTTTTGCTAGACAACCACTGTTGAACTTGCTGGACTATAGCCATCCTAATACACACACACACACACACACACACACACACACACACACACACACACTCATTCATTCTATAAGTTCTATTCATCTAGAGAACCTTGGCTAATATATCTTCCTAGTATGGTTTTAGAAACTGAAGTTCCCAAAGGGAGAGAAAAGGCCACATCTGTGCTGAAAATCCACTGATTAGAGCTTCATGGCTTCCGAGAATGTTGCAGAGAGAAATTATCTCGGATTATTTCTAGTCCCCTTAGTAGCCATTTATTGCCCACTCCTATGTCTGACATGACATCCTTGTGATGGCCAAAACCTTTAAAAATGTAGACTGAGCATGCCGCACCACCTTCCAACCCGAAGGCTCAGATTGCCATCAGATAGCATCTGAAGCCTGTGGCAAAATCTCCCCTGCTTTACAGGAACACTGTAACCTGTGGTCTCCACCAGTTTACTTGATAAACGTCTTGACCGTGACTTCCTATTTCTATAGATATCATTATCTCATGCATCCACCTCCTCAGTGGAGCTTGTCTTTGGGGCAACCTGACTGTGTTCCCAGGCCATTGGCCACTAATATTTGGCTCTAGAACAAACACTCTTTCTCTTGACTTTTGAGATGAGAGTTCTGCTTTACACAGACAGTTTCAAATCTTGCAAAACAGGGGCTCTGAGGAAACACTTGAAGACAGTAGGTGTAAGATTTAAAATCTCTAGTGGAATCAACAATAAGTGGTTCATTTGTATGTTGCTGTATCAAGTCTTAGAATGAAGCAAAAATACTTTATATAATCTGTACTTAAAAATTCCACAGTGTGAGGAGGGACACCTACAAACCCAAAACTCAGAGGGTAGCAACAGAAAGGAAGGAATTCAAGGCCAGCCTTGGTCACCTTTCAAGTTCAACTTCAAGGTGAACCTGAACTACATAAAACCATATCTACAAAGATAAAAGAAAAAAAATGTATGCAAAAGCTAGCCAAGCAAGTGCTTTGTAGAATGTCACTTGTGAAAATTGCTTTAGTAACCTGTGAGCACGCACACGCAGCGTTAAAAAATCAGTAACAGAAGGTGAGGTTTCTCTCCCTGAACAAGACCTGGATGAAGTTTCTTACCATCTTACCTTAACTGATCTAGAGAAGGAGCAGTTTTTGTGGCTGATTAGGAGCAGTGGCAACACGCTACAGTCCAGAAGTACCGCTAGGGGGCGCGAGCGCCACACGCAGCGCTGGGGAATCTTTGAAGACCTGTCCTGTCTTTCCTGAAAGAGTTCCAAGCTTGCACACAAGAGGCCAACGTGAATTAGAATATAAAAATAATTTCAACCAAAAGCGAATGTTACTTGTCATACTTATCTTTAATTTAAGTTAATAATTCCTAAACTGCCTTGGAGTTAGAATAAACTTGAGGTCGGGGAATCTTCAGTACAATCAGCTTCCTTCTTTGTCCAGGGGCAGGACAGCCAGGGCAATGGGCAGTTTCCTGCTCCTGGGCTGGGGGTGTTCTGAGGCCCCCGACGCTCCCTGTGTGGATACAGCATAATGGATCACAGTGGTTCTATGCAGAAAGAACCTTAAGACAAAAATTCACCCTCTTACCACCCAAACTAGATTCATAAATTGTAGTCAGTTATATTTAACTTTATTATCTTCTAGATTTTTCACAGTTCATATTATTTAATTTCGCAATAGCCCAAAAGTAAACAAAGACTGTGATCTCTACTGGCATATGAGGAAACCGAAAAACAATGAAATGAAATAGGATGCCTGCATACAACACACCACCACCAACAAACAGCAGAGTGGATCAAGGGCACATCCCAGACTGAGACAGGAACTCTCTCACATGCCCTTATGGCTCCAGCATGGAGGTAGACAGACAGGCCAAGCTAACACAGAACAACCCTGAGCACTAAACTGTGTGTATGATGGACTGGAGACCTCTCTCGGTGGTCTACAGCACTGCTGCTATGCCAGAATCCATTTGTTATAATCCTCTCTGACTCCATTTCCACAAGAGCTGCCTACTTCTGGCCTCCTCAGACACTGAATGCATTGGTGCATGTACATACATACGTATGGACAAACACTTATAAAATAGATTTTTAAAAGAACTAGCGTCAATAATTAAAACAACTATGTGAGAGAGAAGAGAAGGTTAATTATATATATATATATTAGAGAGAGACAGAGAGAGAGTCCTAAATGTGGCTCTGTGAGTATAAGCAAACAAGGGCACAATTATAATTATGGATATAGACACCATCTATACAGATATAGGGTTACTGTTTTAAATGTAGATGTACTTATGTATTGATTGATGTGTGAATACAAAGAAGGGCACGGATGCTTATATCCCTTTGTGTTGACCACACTAAACTCTAATCCACAGCAGGATCACACTGTGCACATACCCCAGCCCATGACAGCCTCTTCAGTCCATGGAAGTTCCAGGTTAGAGAACGTAATATATGACCTAACCCAGAAATGATGTCTGTGAAGTTAAGAATGTTGATTGCTGGACCCATTTTTTTTTTAAAGATAGAGGCTCACAATGTAGCCCTGGCTAGCCTGGCACTTGATATGTCAACCAGGTTGGACTTTAACTCAGAGATCTGCCTGCCTCTGCCTCCCCCCAAGGGTACTATAATAAAAGCCACAAAGACTAGCCAAGACAACATTTTCAAAGGGAGCCTCAAATGTTCCTTATTCTTGTCATCAAAATCTGCTTTTTTCTGACTAGAAAATGTAAGGAGTGTCTGGACAGTCTGGGATACAAACGTATAAACAGTCATCTATAGACTTGCCTTTCCATACATCAGGATAAAAGTTAAAACTCAAAAAAGCAAACATGTTATTGTATATTTTTACTATTATACAATGAATTCTATTTTGGAGATACACTACCCTTCCAGCCATGGTAGATTTTAAGATAATTACGTGTTTGTCTCTTCAGTAACATATCTGCTATCAGCTTATTGCATTAAGGTTTGCTTGTGAATTTGAGATTATTTGCTGATTTATAGCCCTTTCAAATAAAAAGGATTTTCTTTCTTACTTTTTTTCAGAAGTACTTATGATTTCCTCTGTGTGGACATTCATTTGCCATCAATAACGCCCCCCCCCCAGACCCTCTCAGATAAATCCTGTCTGACATTCCTATAATGGGCAGGGCAGAGGAAGGCTGCATGAATTACACCAGGCCAGAGTGTGAGAAGCCCCCATCCACAATTTATGAGTTTCCAATGTTCCCAGGGTACGCTTTGGTATTCTAAAGAGAGAAGTAGATGTGTTCAGTGAGCTGATAGCCTGGACAGATGTTTATTGAGCACTGAAAACTGCTGATATAAAAACTCATCTGTGATCATGATTCGTCTCTACCTACAATGCTTATAATCACATCTCCAAAGCCTTTGGCTGTCACTGAGGCAAAGGTGTTCCATGTTTGGTTTCTCTGTGTAAAAACTTCCTTCTGGTATCCATAGTGTGTGTGTGTGTGTGTGTGTGTGAGAGAGAGAGAGAGAGAGAGAGAGAGAGAGAGAGAGAGAGAGAGAGAGAGAGAGAGAGCGTTTGCCCGCCGTGCACCCCAGCTAGCAGTACTGGGTTGTAGTCCAGTATAGTTATAGTTGTCCTGTTAGATTGCTACCTTACAAAGCTGGTGTTTTAACATGTCATCTGACAGTGTAGCTACAATGTAGGCAAGTAACAATTTTGTCTGAAAGATTCTGTAGAAAATGGAGGGTGGGACTTGGGCTAAACAATACACATTGGTTACACTGGATGAATCCAGGAGATAACTTCGTTTTCTATCCTGTAACTTTATATCTATAGAGTTTTTATATCTATAGAGTTTGATTTTTTTTTCATTTGCTTGAGACAGGGTAGCCCAGGTTGGCCAAGAACTCTCTCTATAGCATTGAATTCCTCATTTTTCTGCTTCTACCTCTTGAGTGCTGCAATTTCAGACACGTACCACTGTAGCAGATGTATCCCCTAATTGATTAAATAATAAAGATGACAAGAAGCCAATCACTGGGCGAGGAGGAGGTGGGTCTTCCAGGTCTGAGAGAGGAAGAGGGAAGGCAGGAGGAGAGCACTTCCTTTGGATGGAGAGGTAGCAGCAAAGCAGACAAGATAATAGGCTGGGGACTGTTAGGTCAGGTGGTGGAACCCACAAGGATCCACCACTGGAAGATTTCTAACAGAATAGTTCATGAATTTAGGATGCTAGATTCCATGACCAGCAATTGTGCTATCTGTTAATTCTAAAACTAAGATTGTCTGGTGTTTTCCATTCTGCAGTGATTCAACTGAGCTAATTGGTTTGGCAGTAGCCAGCCACAGGGAGGGGGAAGAGGAGTGGAGGGGTAGAAGACTGGGAATAACAGTTCAGCAGCAAATGAACAGCAAAAAGTTGGGCAGACACCACATGGGGTTAGCCATGGGAGACCACCGGGGCACAGAGTAGCTGGCAATCACGTGGATTGATTTTTTTAATTATTACATGCAACACATCACCTCTTTATGCGGTCCTAAGGGCCAAATGCGGTGCCTTTTAAAAATATACTATTTGGAGCTCAAGAGATGACTCAGCAGTTAAGAGCATTTGTTGTTCTTTCAGAGAACCTAAGTTCAAGTACCACCCCCACATGGCAGCTCACAACCATCCATAACTCCAGCTCCAGGGTATCCGATGCCCTCTTCTGACCTTGGTAGACATCAAGCACATACATGTTGCACAGACATACATTTAAGCAAACCACTCATATACATAAAAATAAATAATTCTAAAGAACATTTCATATATATAATTATTATAATCAAATCTCTGAGAACGTCATACATGCATACCATGTGTTTTGACCATATCTACCCCAAGTTCTCCCAGATTCACCCTCCACATCTCCCAACATTGCATCCTCTTTTTTTTAAGCACACCAAATCCAACTCACGCTGTCCATGTATTCAGAGCTAAGGTACCATCTGCTGAGGTGTGAGCAGCCTACCCAGGGCCATACCCTTAAAGAAACCGACTCTTCCTTCTCAGAAGCCATCATCTGCTCACAGCTCCTAAACTACAGATGGAAGTTCACAAGCTCCTGCCTGCTCCCATATTGGGATGTTGACTGGCAAGGTCTTATACCGATCTTGTGCGGGCATCCGCAGCTGCCCTGCGTTCATATGTATAACAGTTCTGTCATGCCCACAGGACACGGTTTGTCTCAGGGCCTCCTGGTCTCTGGCTTTTACATCCTTGCTGATCCCTCTTCCAAGATGGTCTCTGAGCCTTGGGGAGCAGGTATGATATAGATGTCCCATTTCTGCCTAAGCACTCTATAGATTCTTAATCTCTGCAATTGGATCAGCTGTGAATTTCTGCATCATCCCATCAACTAACTACACAAAGAAGCTTCCCTGATCAGGTCTGAGAGCTGCAGTAGTCTCTGGGCAGAGAGATATGAATTTAGAGGGAGTTTAATACTATGTCTATTTAGCAGAATAATAATAGCAAATTCACTACTGGGACCTGCGAACTCCCCAACCTCAGGTTCTTAGCCAGATCTATAGTACCAGTCATGCTTTTCCTCCTGTGGGGTGGGCCCCAAATCAATCAGAAGGCATTGGTTACCTCCATAATGTTTGTGTCACTAATGAGCATCTATGAGCATATTTTGGCTGGTTATTATTGTAGCTCACAGGGTTCACAGGTGGGTAAGAGTGTTTTTTCCCCTCCCTGCAGCCTGAAATTGGGATGCAGAGGCAGGCAGATCTCTATGAGTTCAAGGCCAGTCTGTCTACAGAACATGCTCCAGGACAGCCAGGGCTACACAGATAAATTCTATCTTGAAAACATGACGAACAGACAAAGAGTTAAAGACTGAGAGTTCAAAACCTGACCCAACTTCAGCCTTTGACCTTCAGGTTAGAGTGTGTGTGCACACACGTGTGGGTTCTTGAGGACCCATGGAAGGGGTTCCTCAGCTGCCCTTGGTAAAGGTATTCATGTTTGCACTCCTTGCCCTATTTTCTCCCTGACCCCATTCCTCTTCAGCACGAACCTCATCCTAACAACGCAATTATCCTCAGAGAAGTCTTGGTGGAGAATGGAATAAAGTTTTAATTAGAAATTTTAGTTGCTAAAAGCATACAAATAAATATGTAACCTTAAGTCGGGGGCGATGTCATTTAAGACCATTGTATATGTTTACATATTGGGTCATAAAATAATAAAAATTAAAACCAAACAGCATTCTTCTTCTGAGAGATTTTTCCAGAAGTGCTGCAGTTCTTATGGGGTTTACTGAGATTAATTTTCACTACTAGATGGGCTATGCTTTATTGTGAAAGCACAAATGTTCTATTCTAATGGAATTCAGATGAACGTATTTCCTTCTGGACACTGGATAACACTAAAGATCAGACTAATGTGGTGGCCTTAGCCCTGGAAAATAACTAAATGAGTTGGCTTAGAAACCATAATGTCTAATGCTGTAAAAATTCCAATCTTCACTTCTGTTTTGTTAACAAAACAGTGTTGGGCTCACGGACTATCCTCATGGAAGGTTCAGGGCCACTCACCACAGACCAAAGGAGGCAAGGCTTGAACTCACCGACAACTGCTTCAACTTTACCTTCAAAGGCAAGTGAGAAAAAGTGAGGAGATTTAGCCATTGCTGCACAGGCAATCTGATCTCTGTGGAGGACCCAGGACACCTGTGGCAGTACCTGTGAGCCTGGGCTCCATGCCCAGTTCATTCATTTCTATGTTTTTAGGCAGCCAGAGAATGGCCCACAGAGGCACCAAACCCCTCACAGTCTCCCAGTTTCCTAATATTGTAGCCAAAATGACCAGGATGCAATGAAAAATATGCCAAGAGCCAGGAAAATCAGAGCCTAAAGAGGGAATGTAGATCAGACAGTATAAATGTCAAGACCCATCCAGGAGTCAGACTTACTGGGAAAGACCAGACACGGCTATGAGTAAAAATGCTTTAGGGGCTGGGGGTGTGGCTCAGTGATAAAGAATGTACCTAGTTGGTTGGGGATTTAGCTCAGTGGTAGAGCGCTTGCCTAACAAGTGCAAGGCCCTGGGTTCGGTCCCCAGCTCCAAAAAAAAAAAAAAAAAAAAAAAAAAAAAAAAAAAAAATGTACCTAGTATATCTGAATTTGACCTCAAGAATGAAAAAAATTAAGTAAATAAAAAGATTTCAGTAAATAACTACAAGTTCCCTGGAGACAAGTGAAAAACTAGAGACTCCACTAAAGAACATGAGATTATTGTTTTAAAAAAAGAAATCGGGGTTGGGGATTTGGCCCAGTGGTAGAGCGCTTGCCTAGCAAGCAAAAGGCCCTGGGTGGGGTCCCCAGCTCCGAAAAAAAAAAAAAAAAAAAAAAAAAAGAAATCAACATTATAAATATTTAAAATACAATAACAAGCACAGAAAACTTTCTAGACAGGCTTGGCGTTGGTGGCAGAAAAGAGAATTAAGGACTAGAATCCATGCTTGACCAAGAGGCTCAAGACAGTAACAAAAGACCCAGCATTAGGTTTATCAGAGTCCCAGCCAAGAACAACATGCACATATTCAAGGAAATCATGTCAGACTTGCTAATCTGGTAAAAAGACAAACTTACAGATTCAAAACACAAAATACATCACAACAGGAAAAGAAAAAACAAAGAAGTGCACTCCAAGACATAGTGCAACTCAAGGCCAGAAAACAATGGCAGGAGCATCAGGTCAGAGCACAGACAGCATCTCTTCCTGTAGAAGTGTAAAATTAAAAATTAATACCAAAAGGAGAAGTAAGGGTCCAGCTACCCAGAAAGAAAAAGTGGGGCCTGTGAGAACCTGAACTTTTCACCCTCCCTTGCTATACAATGGTTCCCGAAACAGTTTTACATGAAAGGTTTCTTTGAATAGCCATAATGGCCCATAGCTTTCGGCCACAATGTTCTACTGGCCGTGTAGAATGTCCCAATCCCTAATCACAATGTCACAATGCTTTGGGTGTGTGTGGTACATGATTAATATATGATTTAGCTGTATGGGCAGATTATAGTTTTGGAATTTCCCTCCTACCCCCCTTGTTCCCCCTGGTTTGTGGTTTTTTCCTTTAAAAGCTCTGTAAAAAGTCAGGTCAGGGTCGAACTCCTCTACTCCCTGTGTGGTGTATGAGTCTCGACCCCAGCATGCTGGCCTGAGCTCTCGTTTCATTTTGCTTACAATTAAAACTTCCTCGTGTGATTACAGCAAGTCGGTGTCTGTGTCCTACTGGGTGCTGCGTTCCTCCCGAGACTTGAGTGAGGGTCTCCCTTCTGGGGTCCAACATTTATGGGGGCTCGTCCGGGATCTGCGTGATCCACCCAGGGGTCCTAGACCCACTTGGAGGTAAGATTCTCTGTTTTGTCTCAGCGCTGTGTCTGTGTCCTGTCTGGGAATCTGGTGCGATCGCAATTTCAGTTTTGCGGACGCTCAGTGAGACCGCACTCCAGGGAGGAGAGCGGGGTGGATAAGGATAGACGTGTCCAGGTGTCCACCGTCCGTTCGCCCTGGGAGACGTCCCAGGAGGACACGGGGGAGGACCAGGGACGCCTGGTGAACCCCTTCTGGTAGGTCCAGAGGAGACTTTACTCCTTGACGACCGATTTGTTAGGCAAGGTCTGGGACCTGCCGATCAGTTTCAGTGCCTCTGGTCGACACGAGGTCGACGTCGGTTTTGTTTTCTGTTGTCTTTTTTGTTTGTGTTCGTGTGGGTGGTGTGTGTTGTCGAGCTCGACATGGGACAGACGACTGGACGTGTTGGTGTCTGTTAGTGTCTTTTTGACTTTCGTTTCGTGTTTGAATTTAGACTGACGACTGTGTTTAAAATCATGGACCGACAACTGTGTTTGAAATCATGAAACTGTTTGCTTTGTTCGTCGAAGAGTTTTACTTGGTCTCCTTAATGCTTAGTGAGTAAGAAACTTAATCTTGTGGACCCTGCTCTAGTGGCGGTGTGTTGGTTGATAGCCAAAGTTAATTTTTAATACCAGCACCTGTGGGGGTTGGGGATTTAGCTCAGTGGTAGAGCTCTTGCCTAGCAGGCGCAAAGCCCTGGGTTCGGTCCCCAGCTCTGAAAAAAAAAAGAAAGAAAAAATACAAAACAAAAACATAGTGTTTTATCTGTGCTTGTGCTCGCAGCCAGCTGTGAAGAACTGGGAAAGATTTAAATTTTGCTTGGGAGTAAAGAATCTTAAAAGCAGAGTTTCAGCCGGTATGACACTTAGTGCGTAGCTGCCTAAAAGATCAGAAATGCTGTCAACAGGCTATAAAAAAGGGACAGGCTGTGTTAAAAATGTTACAGGAGGAACTATCTGAAAAGGCTGAGAGCGAGGTGGGAGAGGACCATGAGGAAGACAAGAACAGGAAAAGAATTTCTGACATTTGCTCACAGAAGGAGAGCGCTCATTTAGAGAAGTTCTTTAAGGGAGCCTGCCTTGTCAGGCGGTGGCCAAGGTTAGGATTAATGTTTTCTTTTCCATGGGCCTTTAAACCCAGTGAGACAGTTTGATAAAGGGCTGCTACTGAGATCCTGATAGCCCCAGGTGAACCGGTTACGATTCTTTTGTCAGCCGCTTACTCTAGCAACCAGGTTCTAACCATCTCTCCATCCTTTTGTTATTAGTTGTTACTAGAAGCTTAGTGTCATTTGGAGGCTGGTTCTCTTGAGAGACAAAGCCACGGAGCTGATACTCCGTGAGGGAAAAATCTAAGTCTAGAGAGATAGTCGATAACAGATCTGCTGCCTCTCTGCTCACCTTTCCGTTTCATAGACAAAGCTTGTGCTTATTTGTACGAAGGCCTCCTGGTTTAGCTGTGTGACTAAATGCTGTTTGCCCTCTTCTATTCTCAAGATTCTCTTGAGATGCTTGTTAGTAACTGTTACAGGACTCCTTTACCACGGAGAAAACCTGCTGTCTTCAGACGCCTGAAGGTAGGGAGTGCTCCAGGTCGGCCGCCAGGCTCCAAGGGTGGGTCTCTGAGGGGTTGGAAAGTGCCCCACCAATCTGGCCAAGATAAGGAAAGGGTATAAAGAAAATGTTACAGAAACTTAAAGGGTTAAGTTAAGTTGCTGAGAGTTAATATAAGTTAAAAAGAACAGAAAGCTAGAGAAAAAAAAAACAAAAAAAAAAAGAGTTAGAGAGCTAAAGAGAGATAAAAGATGAGAGAAGAACATATACTGGCCACAGTAGTTAGAGAACCTAAGAAGATAGTACATGACAACAGAAGAGAATTACTGGCTAAAGATCAGTGTGCCTAATGCAAAGAAAAAGGACACTGGGTCAGGGACTGCCCAAGAAAGAACAAGAGGGGCCACTAGAGAGCTTCTTGGTCCCAGAGTGCTGGCTATGTACAGAGATAGAAGGGAAGTGTGGATACAGGGACCCAATGCTCTGTGCTCCTATGCCCCCCAGTGGGCCAATATCCAAAGACCTTGAGTACAAGGGGCTACTGACAACGAACAATACTTATGGACTGCCCGAAGAACAGTGGACCTTGGCGTGGGCCGGGTAACCCACTAGTTCATAGACATCCCTGACTGCCCCCATCCCTTGCTCATGAGAAAATTGCTCCCCAAAATGGCTTGCGTGGGCTGAAATGGCTGGGTGAGGCCATGTATATACATATCTACAGACTGTATATGTGGAGCTTAAGACCTGTCTCAGTGCACCAGAACCTGATGCTGGGAGATGAATGGCTTAGTGCTTTTCTGCCTGAAACACACCGTTCCTGCCAGCCGGGCACTAACAATTATCACCCAATCCAGGACTTAAACTGTGATAGAGTGGCTGATGTTTGCCTTTGAATAGAGTGTCCCAAAAGATGGGACCACTGGTCAGCTGCCATGGACTAGATTCTCCACCGGGTGGGGACAATCTGGTCACCTTGCTGCCCAGTCCGGACCTGGAGCCACCACAGCACGAGTGTCAAGCACTGGCAGAAGCCCATGGGTGGAGAAAAGACCTCTGCGACTGGCTGATTGACCGCTGCTGAAAGCCGAGGACCTTGTCACAGACGGGAACAGTTATCTTCATGAATGAAGGTCAGAGATAAGTGGGTGCTGTCATGGTGGACAAAACGATGTCATCTGGGATGGCTGAACTTCTACGCCCCCAGCACATCAGCACTACAGATGCCTTTGCCATCTCTTAGATGCCCTGGTGAAGCCAACAACTGTGAGTACTATTCATTGCCCAGGAAAACAAGAGGGAAGAGATTCAGTGACATGGGGCAGTAACAAAGCAGATAAAGTGGCTCAGAAAATGGCTATACAGGAGCCTATCCTGGTTACAGGCCTACAAGAGACAGCCACTGGAAACTGGGATTGGACTAAGGGATGGCCTCACTTAGAAAAGGCCCAAATTGCTTAAAAGATAAAGGACAATGACACACTTGAGGGGAAAGCTATACTCCCCAGAGAACAAAGAAAAGACTCACTTTGCCAAATACAGATATGGACACACTTAGATAAAAAAATAGTTAAGATATATGTAATAGACTTTAAGATTTTAGCCAGAGAGACAGTAGAAAATATAAGGTATGTCAATAAATAAATGCTTAACAAGCAAACAGGACAAAGAGACCTAGAGAGTTTAGTGAAAAGTCGAAGTGAACTTCACTGAGATAAAACCAGAAAAATATAATCACAAATATCTCCTAGTGCTTGTAGATACTTTTTCAGGAATAGATAGAAGCTTTCCTCACCAAACGAGAGACGGCCTCTACAATCATCAAGAAGATACTGGAAGAAATCTTCCCCCGATTTAGAATGCCCAAGGTAATCTGGTCAGACAACAGCCCTACTTTCGTTGCCAAGGTAAGCCAGGGTGTGGCCAAATATTTAGAGGTCGATTAAAAATTACATTATATTTACAGACCTCAAAGTTCAGGACAGGTAGAGTAAATAAATAGAACTCTAAAAGAGACCCTGACCAAATTGACCATGGAGACTGGCGCAGACTGGGTGACACTCCTTCCCTCTTGCTCTCTTCAGAGTAAGAAATACCCCTTCCAGATTCAGCCTTACCCCTTTGAGATCTTATATGGGGCCTCAGCCCCCCTGACTATATTAGATGATGTTACTAAACCAACATGTCATAGTGCCATAGTAATAATGATTTGTGTGCCAGGCTAAAAGACCTACAGGTGATACAGAAAGAAATCTGCTCACAGCTGACAGCAGCCTATGCCCCGGAGACCCCTGAGTTCCAGGTCGGAGACTACAGCTACACTGAGCCCAGACACTCGAGCCTCGCTAGAAAGGACTATACCTGGTGCTGCTGACCACCCTGACAGCTGTCAATTCTCAGCCCTCACCAGCCGTGTACTAGCTGTTGGGGCTGAGAGCTGGGACCTAGAGGGAAATTCAGTCATGTTTGTCCTGGGTTCTATCAAGATAGGTGTGGGCCATTATAAAAGAAAGAGTGAGCGCTGTTCAGGTACTGGTCCTGCGACAACAGTACCAAGAGTTACAATGAGATGAACAATCGCTCTAAGGTTAGAGCGATAATAAAAAAGAAAAAGTGGGGAATGTAGAAGTGTAAAATTAAAAATTAATACCAAAAGGAGAAGTAAGGGTCCAGCTACCCAGAAAGAAAAAGTGGGGCCTGTGAGAACCTGAACTTTTCACCCTCCCTTGCTATACAATGGTTCCCGAAACAGTTTTACATGAAAGGTTTCTTTGAATAGCCATAATGGCCCATAGCTTTCGGCCACAATGTTCTACTGGCCGTGTAGAATGTCCCAATCCCTAATCACAATGTCACAATGCTTTGGGTGTGTGTGGTACATGATTAATATATGATTTAGCTGTATGGGCAGATTATAGTTTTGGAATTTCCCTCCTACCCCCCTTGTTCCCCCTGGTTTGTGGTTTTTTCCTTTAAAAGCTCTGTAAAAAGTCAGGTCAGGGTCGAACTCCTCTACTCCCTGTGTGGTGTATGAGTCTCGACCCCAGCATGCTGGCCTGAGCTCTCGTTTCATTTTGCTTACAATTAAAACTTCCTCGTGTGATTACAGCAAGTCGGTGTCTGTGTCCTACTGGGTGCGCGTTCCTCCCGAGACTTGAGTGAGGGTCTCCCTTCTGGGGTCCAACATTCCCATGAAAAAGACATGACAAAAATGAAGCCTGTTTCCATGCTGCATCACTTGGTGAGGGAAGCTTCCTCCCCAAAGCTCAGGAACCATCTCAAAAGACGGTGCAGAACCATGGTAAAAGCCAGAGGCTGGGGAGCAGCCAGGTAAAGCCGTGTCTTGTTAACATGACAGAGGACTGCCATGTTCAAGAGCTCAGCAGCAGGGGTTGGCTGCCCTGGGATCAAACCAGGCAATAACCCAGCAGTCTGAGGAGGAGCCCCTCAGTCCCTGCCCCTAGCTAAGGAGCCATGGATAGTTAAGCAAGCTATCTTTTTGGTGTGGTCTCTTGTTGGGCCAATGGATGCCCTAATGCTGGGGAGTATATGGAAGCACTAGTTTGACTCAGCGGGTTATTTAAAAAAATAGAAAAGAGGACATGAAGTTGGGCAGAGGCTGTTGAGAGCTTTGGGAAGGAGTTCAAGCAGGGAGTAAAAGGTCAGTATGATAAAATGCATTGTACACTTGTAAGAAATTCTCCATAATAAGCAAACAGTTACACACACACACACACACACACACACACACACACACACAGAGTGTAGATGGTACCTCTGTATGCCATCCCAGTGCTCAGAAGACTGAGGCAGGAGAATTGCTTCATGTTTTAGGGCAGCCTGGACTAGAGGATGAGCCTCTCATAAACATCAAAACATCTCTCTAACATCAAAAGAGAGAGAAATAGACTCCGAATACAAGGTCTCTCAAGCACTCAGAGGCACAGCCACAAATTCCAAGCCAGCTTGGGCTACGTAGTAAGGCCTTGTCTCAAAAATAAATTAATTAATGATTCAAGATTTTTAAAAATTAAAATTAAAATTTTAAAAATTTAAAGAATGTCAGAACTACCATGAAAGAACAGAACAACTAGAGGGCCAGGCAGTGGTGGCACATAAATCCCAGCATTCAGGAGGCAGAGGCAGGAGGATTTCTCAGAGTTCCAGGCCAGCATGGTCTACAGAGGACAGCCAGGACTACACAGAAAAACCCTGTCTCAAAAAAAAAAAAAAAAAGAAAGAAATTAAGAGAGAGAGAGAGAGAGAGAGAGAGAGAGAGAGAGAGAGAGAGAGAGAGAGAGAGAGGAGAAAAGAAACAAGCAAGCACACAAAAAACAACAAACAACCTTTAAAGAGTTCCTTAAACGTCAGGGAAGTGAGAGACTGCACACCTGGATAGCAGGCGCTGCGGTAGATTTGAGCTCCCAGGCTCCTGTCCTAACTTGTGTGCCCTGAGTCTGCGTCCTTTGGCACAGTGTCTCCCCACTCACACTGAGTCAGGCAACTCTGTTACGCAGAATTCCCTCCCTCTAGACCTTCATGTTGCAGCCTTGAGCACGGTTATCTTCAAGGTGTTTTCATTTTCTGTTGGGACCTGCACATAGGCTGCTGGGAGCTGGTTACAGTAGGACCCAACTGCATTGGTTTTACTGTTTCAGGCTGTGAATCCACCCCGTGATGTCTTCATGGTTATGAACATGAAAGCCCTGAGAGCAGCATTGGGTCTTCTACTGCACTGGATTTCTGAATCACTGAAGCTAATGTGGGGCCGGATACTAAAAAAGCTCATGAAGTGGCCGTGTAGTGGTCTAAGGAGGGTCAATAGAAACCTGAGTACTGTGTGTGGGTCTAAGGAGCTTCCCTACAAAGTTTGTATCAGCTCTTCCAGTAGAGAAGCAGGCAGCCCTGAGGGAACATTGGGCTTCAGGAGAGCTCAACCAGACAGGCAGACTGGGAGGAAGCCAGAGGAAACGGAGACTCCTCGATTACGTCTCATGGATAATTCCAGGCACAGGACACCAGCTCTGGTTAGCACAGAGCCTGCTGCCCTTCAAGGACCACATTGGGCCCTGCCCTGCTCTGCTGCTCTAGTTTGAAGGCTCACTGTCACAGTCTAAGTAGCTCTGTTTGTATTTGCACCTGGAGGTAATACAACAGATGGAACAAAAGTAGTTTAGGAGAAATCTAGAATATTCCAACCACTGAGACTGTCCTGGAAAAGAGGAAAAAGCAGTGTCAATGCCAATATTACACTTAGATCATATTTCAAAATGTCATCTGCATGTGATTGTGAGATGCATATTAACTGGGGAATTATTATAATTCTACCATAATTTACTACTTTACCAAAATAAACTAGCAAGATAAATAAATACTGCTGCGTATGCCCAGTTGACTAATATGACCCAAACAGAAATAAAATATTAAAGGAGGAGATGTCAAGATTAAGCTAGATTAGTGACAGGGTCTCAGGGTCCTGTTTCAATATAATTAAATATATGATTTAATGTGTTTTTAGCTCAGAATCATCGTAAAAAGGTTTTGTAAAATAATAACGTAGAAATGAAGACATCCTCAGCAAAGCTGCAGAGGAATAAAAGGTTGTCATATTTCTGCTCTCTCCTGGCAGGGCAATCCATTCCCATCAATCTCACAGGCTGCTAAGGGACACAGGGATGTTTTCCTTCCAGTCACTCATGGTCATTATTTAATGGAGGGGAGCAGCCACCATCTTCATTAATATATTAACCTATGGCACAAAGAGGCCTTGCATAAACTGACAACTCCTGGTGACAGGATTATATCACAGAGCTTAGGGATCTTCACCGTCTAAAACAGCTTCTGGGAGAAGTCCAGTGTTCCAACTCCAAGGAAGACAGCAAGCCAACAGAGAGAGGTATCCCTGAATCCCAGCTCCTGAGAACAACTTCAAGTCTAATCTAGAAGAGCTAGGTAAAAGCATTCCTGATATGAGGTTGGAGACAGCTCAGCAGTTTAGAGCACTGGCTGCTCCTGCAGAAGACCCAGGTTTGATTTCCAGCACCCACATTGTGGCTCTAACTCCAATTCCAGGGGATTCAAGGCCCTCTTATGGCATCCATGGGTCCAAGTGTGCCTACACTCCCAGTACTTGGGAAGTAGAAGTAACGGGGTCAGGATCTCAAGGCCAGTCTGTGTTACATATTAGATTCAAGAACATCTTAGGCTATGTCTCAGAACAAATAGAGCTATATAGAATTTTGCACCTTTAAACATTATAGATGTGTAAAGCCAAATACCAGGGACTAGTGATATGTCATGTATGTTGGGATAGAAATCGTGGCTTGCATTAGGACAAACCACACCAGGCTAACACGGCCCCACATGGAGGAGGTTTACTGGGACAACAGAGACAAGGAGGGGATAGAGGGAAAAGAGAGAGAAAGAGAAAAAGAGAGAAAAGGAGAAGAGGAAGGGTGCAGAAAGGGTCTGCCTTTTATTTGAACTGTGACATAACTTCTCCCAGGTGAAGGTGGGAGCTGAACCAAAGGGAATACATGGCTGTTGTGATGGCAACAGATGTGCGGGTGACCAGGCAACATCACTGCTGGAGGCAAGAGTAGTTCCTGATACCAACAGACCTCCTTTTTCTTATCATAAAAAGAAGAAGGAAAAGGAGAGGGGGAAGCCAATGGTGAAAGGGGAGGAGGGGCGCCGTGTCTCTTAGGCTACTTCCTGCTATCTTGGGGCATTGTCAATTTCGGGGCATAGCTGACTTTCACCATTGGGGTCCACTTGGTAAACATTCATATCAGGCTCCCCTGTAGACGGCGGCTGTAACAGGAACTGATCGATGGTTTGGATAGAAGTTCTGTATCTGTCATTGAAGGAATGTAGAAACAAGATTTATGAGGCAGGGAGCAAATAGTAACACCAGGAAGATGACTAGGAAAGGTGTTATGAAAGGGAGTATCGACTTCCATATAGGGTTTTTAAAAATCCAGGAATTGGAGGTCTCACAGTCCTTGAAATTCTGCATGTCTGATTGTAGCTCCTGGATTTTATTTCTCACTATCCCCGATTGGTTGACATAGAAACAGCATTCTTCTTGGAGAAACAGGTAAACACCACCTTCTTTATCTGTCAGGACATCCAGCCCCCGTCGGTTCTGAAGCAGCACAGCTGCCAAAGAATCAATCTGTTTCTGGGATTCCATGGGTCATGTATGCAGAAAAAGAGTGTCGTGCACTGTTGATAGAAGAAGTGATTGGTCCGTGATCCTAGCATATGTATCTGATAAGACCAATATGGGCATCCCCCATATTTGTCTGGCCATTTTCTTTTTTTTTTATATTTTTTTATTATTATTAACTTGAGTATTTCTTATATACATTTCGAGTGTTATTCCCTTTCCCGGTTTCCGGGCAAACATCCCCCTCCCCCTCCCCTTCCTTATGGGTGTTCCCTCCCAACCCTCCCCCCCTTGCTTGTCTGGCCATTTTCTACAGTCATCTTTTGTCTGGTCAAAGAGAAAGAAGAAAGAGATCATAATACTTAGATGGGATAACCAATACAGGGATGGCAGCAATTTGGATCGGTTCCTGGCATCCGGCCATGGAGCAGTTTCCAGACCCTGTTTGGAAAGACCATTTTTTTTTAGCAACAAAGGGGTTCTGAACCTCACAGACTCAGGGGTAAAGAAAGCACCATGTTAGTGTTACTAGGCTGACTGGCTAGAAGAAGCAGGGGGACTGCTGGTGAGATTGGGTTTAGGTGAGTGGGTGGAGCAAAGGAAATAGAGGTTCCCAACTTAGCTAGAAGATCCCTTCCCACTAAGGGGACAGGGCATGTCAGCACTACCAAAAAGGAATGGGTGGGAGGTACACCCCTAAAAATGCAACTAAGTGGTGGGGTCTGGTGAGGAAGGTAAGTTGTCCTCCTACAATAGGAAAATGGGAGGGAAAATGGGTCTCCAAAACTCCATCAGGACTGAGTAGGTGGCCCCAGTGTCCAAGAGGAAGAAGATGGGCTACCCATATACCATGATGGCTACCTAGGGCTCCCTGCTAGTGATGGCAGTCGTCAGGCCAAGGGAGATCAGGCTCCTTCAGTCATCCATAGCCAAGCCTAGGAGATTGGCTGGAGGTTACCTGGGAGTGTTGGCCCTCTCTCCTGCACAACATGAGGTCAATCGACAGCCCAATGTTCCTCTTGACACCTAGGACATGGCCCCTTTGACTTGCAGAAGTTAGAGAAGCCAAATGACCTTGACCGCATTTATAGCAGGAGCCTGGTGTTCTCTTAGCCTTAGAAGACCAAGAGTCCAGGACAGTAGATGGGGCTGGTTGGACAGTCTTTGCAAGCATATGGTACTTTTGTCTGCAAGCCTTCTCATCCCTTCCATGGTACACTTTGAAAGCCAGGGCCAAAACTTCTGCCTGTGGAGTTAGGGGACCCCTCTCTAGCTTTTTAAGTTTGTCTTTTATGTCAGGGTAGCTCCTGGGAATCAGTTCTCTACTTCCTCCATTTGGGACCTGGGGCTTAAACTCAGGTTATCAGGTTTGTTGTAAATAACACTAACCAGTGAGCCATCTGGCCAGTCTTAATGAAGCTTCTTCATGTTCCCAGCTGTACCATATTAAAGTAATACACACAAACAGACAAGATGCCACTGTGCAGAGTGTGTCTGTGGACTCTGCTTCCTTTCCCTTTCTTCTTTATCTTTTTTTTTTTTGGCTCATTATTTGAAAATGGCATTTGTCAACATTTAAAATCAAAGCACATGCACATGAGGTTCTCTTTCTCCCAGAGTCTCATGCAGCCCAGGACAACTACAAATTCTCTCTGTAGCCAATGATGACACTGAGCTCCTGAGCTTTCTGCATCTACCTCCCAAGTGCTGGGCCTGTGGGTATTCATCACCATGCGAAGTCTATGCTGGAGGTGAACTAGCTTCATGGAAGCTGGGCGAGCACTTACCAACACAGCAATGCCATCCAGCCCACATTCTGCTTCTTCATTTCCAAGTGACTCACAGTACCAGGCCCTTCACATCTTCAGCCTAGACAGAAACCAACCAGGGGAGTCCACTGGGTTCCATCCTCTGCAACAAAGTAGATGTTCCAACTCTGGACACAGAGCACTCACAGAAAGAGCCCCACATGGCCACTGTGTGTGGCCAAAACACCTGGCTGCCCAGCCGATGCACATGAGACCCCACCCTCTTTCTTTTTTTTCTAGACAGGTTTATTTGTTTGTTTGCTTAGCCCTGGCTATCCAGAAACTTGTTCTTGCAGACCAGGCTGTCCTTGAACTCAGAGATCAATCTGCCTCTTCCTTCCAAGTGCTGGGATCAAAGGTATGTCCCACCACCACCTGGTGGCCCTATACTCTTGACAGAGTACTCTGTAGCTCTCCCTCAGGGGTTTGAGCTCTAGCTCCACACAGTACTGTGTTCAAGTGTAGGATGTCATACAGGTGAAGGCAGGTACAAGATAGAACGAGGCCTGTCATTGGACAAGAAGGAAGGATGGGCAGAAGAAAAGTTTTAGAGAGGGGAGGAGACTGGAGTGAGAGAGGAGAAGCGGCAGAGAGAACATGGAGGCTGATGTTAAAATTCCTCTCTGCACATTTACAGGTTGTTATGAATATTCTTAAGGGATGGATGTGTACAGGGCTTTGTATGTTTAGGTGGGCAATTATATCGTATCAATTGGATCAGAGGTTATTGTGTTGTGTGTTCTTTCATGTGGCGATTTAAGTTCAGGAGAGTATGTGGCAGCCAGAGACACTAGGCCACCATGGGATTGGGATGTATATTTCTGGAATGGTGGCAACCTGCCTTGGGAACTAGATAGGTAGAGAGATTGATGCCAGCCTCAGAGAGAAGCCATTGGGAGTGTGATATGGGATAGAGCAACGCAGGTGAAAGGCTTTGCTAACTGAGATGAAGATATCCCAGATATCTTGGGGTACTATGGTGCCAGACCTTGTGCAGGATAAAAGACAGCACTTTTTATAATTGTACATCAAGCCTTGTGCATCAGTCAAGCTTTGTTCTTGTTTGGAGGGATGGCTGTGAGGCAGGAAAGTATGAATAATTGCTTAGCAACTAGAATTCCACTTGGATTGGGCTGTGCACACCCCTCTTCTAATAATCCACTTGGAAGCCTAGCTTTTTTATGTGAATGTGCTATGCACATGTACCTTTGTCATGCAGAGGTCCCTGTTAGCAGTCTCAGACTCCCACCTGCCTGGGCTATAGATACACCCATCTCTGAACAATGAGATAAGTTTCTCCTACCCTGACAAACATCAAACCTGGACACACTCTGCTTTATATAAATGTATATATATAATGTATATATGTATATATATATGTATATATGTATATAATATATATATGTCTTAGTTCGGATTTTATTGCTGTGAAGAGACACCATGACCATGACAACACTTCTAAAGGGACTTTAATTAGGCTCATAGCTTCAGAGGTTTAGTCCATTATCATCACAGTGGGAAGTACAGTGGCATGCAGACAGATATGGTGCTTGAGAAGAAGATGAGAGTTTCACATCTTGATCTGAAGGTAGGGAGAAAGAGACTGTGTAGCACACTAGACATAGCTTGGCCCTCAAAGCCTGACCCTACAGTGGCACACATCCTTTAACAAGGGTACACCTCCTAATAGTGCCACTCCTATGGGCCAAGACTCATTCAAACACATGAGTCTGTGGATGCCATACCTATTCTAACCACCAAAAGTACTCAATACACACATGTAACTGTATTGTAGAAGCCAATTAGGTTCCCAAAAAGATGTGTATACAAGAGGGGCTGCAGTAGCTTTTGGGAACCTGTCCCCATTGGTTCTGATAGGTAAAGAAAGATGCCAGCAGCTACTAGTTGGATAAGCCAGACAAAAGTAGAATTTTAGGATTTCCCAGATTTGGGACCAGGAGAACAGGAGGAAAGATTTCTACTATGCTTTAAGAGGGTGTGGAGAGAGTAGAGACAGAGGCCAGCATTGGGTAGAAAAGCAAGGAGAGCACCTTGGGCTACAAGCCAAGAAAGCCCATCCCCATAAGACACCGCAAATGGGTCCAGAACAGCCAACATGGAACATAGAAATTAGTAGTAAATCAGAATTATCGGAGGAAGGTAGATTCTAGCAGTATAGAGGTTAGACAGTGTCCCAGCTATAATGCGAATTAAGGCATATTACATATAAAGACTGTGTGTGTGTGTCTTTCATTTGGGAACATAAACCATTGAGGCAGGTAGTAACCCCACACTGGGATTAGTTAATAATTAATTTGACATATACAGGCCAATTTAGTCCAAACTGTATTTAGGAATATGTGTACTCAGTAAACTTTTCAGGAGTATTCCCTATTTATAATTTCATTCCTATGCATAAGTGGGTGCGCATAAGATTAAAATGAGATATATTCCCACAGCTCTCTGTACCCAAATCACGGGGTGGGGGGGGGGAAGAGAGCTGGACTCTCAGAAGGGCAGACAATCCTTAGAGCTCAGAGGAGACAAACACTTCTGCTCACATTCTGGCCAAAGAGGAACCTGCCTAGTGCTCTCTGTGCCCTCTGGGCACAGGAACCTAGGAGCAGTCAGGGGCAGGCCCCTTCAGGTATCTACCTGAGCCCAGAGCTGAAAGCCAGTCACCAGGAGCACTGACACACCTAAGAGTAGGGGTAAGACCAATTTTTCTGCTCTAAGTGACCTGCCTGATGGCCTCAGGACACACAAACCCAGGAACGGTCTGGGACAGGACACTTCCAGTTGCTGCCTGTGTCCAGAGATGAACCTCTCTCACAGCTCTCTATACCCAAATCCCATTGGGGAGAAACCTGGAATCTCAGAAGTTCGAAAAATCCTGAGAGCTCAGGGGAGACCATGACTTCTGCTCACATTCCTGGCCAAAGAGGAACCTGCCTAGTGCCCTCTCTGTCCTCTAGGCACAGGAACCTAGGAGCAGTCAGGGACAGGAACTTCTGGTTTCTGCCTGAGCCCAGAGCTGAAAGCCAGTCATCAGGAGCACTGACACACCTGAGAGCAGAGGTAAGACCAACTCTTCTGCTCTGGAGGCTTCAGGACACACGAACCCAGGAGCAGCTCTCTGTTCCCAGATCCAGATGAAAGAAAACAGTTCTAGAGGAGTGCTAACGCACAGGCTTACAGAAGGGTCAAGTCACTGTCAGAGACAGCAGACAAGCTAACACCAGGGACAACCTGATGGCAGGAGGCAACACAGGAACCTAAGCAATAGAAACTAAGACTAGTTGGCATCACCAGAGCCCAGTTCTCCCACAAAAGCAAATACTGGATATCCAAACAGACCAGAAAAGCAAGATTTTGATGATAGAGAACTTTAAGAAGGACATAAATAACTCCATTAAAGATATACAGGACAACACAGGTAAACAAGTAGAAAGTCTTGAAGAGGAAACACAGAAAAATCCATTTAAAAAATTACTGGAAAACACAACCAAACAGGTAAAGAAATTGAACAAAACCATCCAGGACTTAAAAATGGAAACATAAACAATAAAGAAAGCACAAAGGGAGACAACCCTAGAGACAGAAAACCTAGGAAAGGGACCAAGGGTCATAAAAATAAGCATCACCAACAAAATACAAGAGATAGAAGAGAGAATCTCAGGAGCAGAAGATACCATAGAAAACATTGGCACAACCATCAACAACAATGTAAAATAAAAAAGCTCCTAACCCAAAACGTCCAGGAAATCCAGGACACAATGAGAAGATCAAACCTAAGGATAATAGGTATAGAGGAGAGCAAAGACTCCCAACTTAAAGGGCCAGTAAATATCTTCAACAAACTTATAGGAGAAAACTTCCTTAACCTAAAGAAAGAGATGCCCATAAACATACAAGAAGCCTACAGAACTCCAAAGAGATTGGACCAGAAAAGAAACTCCTCCCGTCACATAATAGTCAAAACACCAAATGCACAAAGCAAAGAAAGAATATTAAAAGTAGTAACAGAAAAAGGTCAAGTAACATTTAAAGGCAGACCTATCAGAATTACACCAGACTTCTCACCAGAGACTATGAAAGCCAGAAGAACCTGGGTAGATGTCATTCAGACCCTAAGAGAACACAAATGCCAGCCCAGGCTACTATACCCAGCAAAACTCTCAATTAGCTTAAATGGAGAAACCAAGATATTCCATGACAAAACCAAATTTACACAGTATCTTTCCACAAATCCAGTCCTACAAAGGATAATAGATGGAAAACTCCAACACAAGGAGAAAAACTACACCCTGGAAAAAGCAAGAAAGTAATCTTCTTTCAATGAACCCAAAAGAAGAGAGCCACACAAACATAATTCTACCTCTAACAACAAAAATAACAGGAAGCAACAATCATTATTCCTTAATATCTCTTAACATCAATGGACTCAATTCCCCCAATAAAAAGACAAAGAATAACAGACTGGATATATAAAGAGGATCCAGCATTTGCCACATACAAGAAACACACCTCAGTAACAATGACAGACACTACCTCAGACTAACAGGCTGGAAAACAATTTTCCAAGAAAATGGTTCCAAGAAAGAAGTTGGAGTAGCGATTCTAATATTGAATAAAATCAACTTTCAATGAAAAGTTATCACAAAAGATAAGAACACTTTATATTAATCAAAGGAAAAATTTACCAGGATGAACTCTCAATCCTAAATATCTATGCTCCAAATGCAAGGGCACCTGCATTCATAAAAGAAACCTTACTAAAGCTCAAATCACACATTAATAATAGTGGGAGATTTCAAAGCCCCACTCTCTTCAATGGACAGATCATGGAAACAGAAACTAAGCAGAAACATAGAGAAACTGACAGCAGTTATGAACCAAATGGATTTAACAGATACCTATAGAACATTTCATCCTAAAACAAAAAAAAAAAGTACAACTTCTTCTTACCACCTCATGGTACCTTCTCCAAAACTGACCATATAATCGGTCATTAAACAGGCCTTAACAGATACAAGAAAAGAGAAATAATCCCATAATATCAGATCACCATGGACTAAGGCTGGTTGATCTTCAATAACAACAAAAACGACAGAAAGCCCACATATACATGGAAGCTGAGCAATGCTCTACTCAATGATAACTTGGTCAAGGAAGAAATAAAGAAGGAAATTAAAGACTTTTTAGAAAATGAAAATGAAGGTATAACATTCCCAAACTTACGGGACACAATGAAAGCAGTGCTAAGAGGAAAACTCAGAGCTCTGAGTGCCTCCAAAAAGAAACTGGGGAGAGCATACATTAGCAGCTTGACAGCACACCTAAAAGCACTAGAACAAAAAGAAGCAAACATACCCAAGAGGAGTAGAAGGCAGGAAATAGTCAAACGCAGGGCTGAAATCAACAATGTATGAAACAAAGTAGAAACAAAATGGACTATACAAAGAATTAACAAAACTAGGAGCTGGTTCTTTGAGAAAATAAACAAGATAAATAAACCTTTAGTCAGACTAACCAGAGGTCACAGAGAGTGTATCCAAATTAGCAAAATCAGAAATGAAAAGGGAGACGTAACAACAGAATCTGAAGAAATTAAAAAAAAACATCAGATCCTACTTCAAAATTCTATATTCAACAAAACTGAAAATCTGAAGGAAACGGACAACTTTCTAGACAGATACCAGGTACTGAAGTTAAATCAGGATCAGATAAACCATCTAAACAACCCCATAACTCCTAAAGAAACAGAAGCAATTATTAAAACTCTCCCAACCCAAATAAACAAACAAACAAACAAACAAAAGCTCAGGACCAGATGAGCTTAGTGCAGAATTCTATCAGACCTTCATAGAAGACCTCATACCAATACTGTCCAAACTATTCCACAAAATAGGAACAGAAGGAGCACTACCCAGCTCCTTCTATGAAGCCACAATTATGTTTATACCTAAACCAAACAAAGACCCAACAAAGAAAGAGAACGTCAGCCAATTTCCCTTATGAATATCTACACAAAAATAAATACCCATTAAAATTCACACAAATTGAATCCAAGAACATTTCAAAATGATCATCCATCATCATCAAGTAGGCTTCATCCCAGGGATGCAGGGATGGTTCCATACATGGAAATACATCAATGTAATTCACTATGTAAACAAACTCAAAGAAAAGAACCACATGATCATTTCATTAGATGCTGAGAAATCACTTGACAAAATTCAACACCCCTTCATGGTAAAAGTCTTGGAAAGATCAGGAATTCAAGGCCCATACCTAAACAGAGTGAAAGCAATATACAGCACATCAGTAGCTAACATTAAACTAAATGGAGAGAAACTTGAAGCAATCCCACTAAAATCAGGGACTAGACAAGGCTGCCCACTCTCTCCCTACTTATTCAATATAGTTCTTGAAGTTCTAGCCAGAGCAATCAGACAACAAAAGGAGCTCAAAGGGATACAAATTGGAAAGAAAGAGGTCAAAACATCACTATTGTAGATGATATGATAGTATACTTAAGTGACTACAAAAGTTCCATCAGAAAACTACTAAACCTGATAAACGACTTCAGTAAAGTGGCTGGGTATAAAATTAACTCAAATAAATCAGTAGCCTTCCTCTACTCAAAGGATAAACAGGCTGAGAAAGAAATTAGGGAAATGATTCCCTTCACAATAGTCCCAAATAACATAAAATACCTTGGTGTGACTCTAACCAAGCAAGTGAAAGATCTGAATGACAAGAACTTCAAGTATCTGAAGAAAGAAATTAAAGAAGATCTCAGAAGATGGAAAGACCTCCCATGTTCATGGATTGGCAGGATTAATATAGTAAAACGGAAATTTTGCCAAAACAATCTACAGATTCAATGCAATCCCCATCAAAATTCCAACTCAATTCTTCATAGAGTTAGAAAGAGCAATTTGCAAATTCATTTGGAATAACAAAAAAATCCAGGATAGAGAAAAACTATTCTCAACAATAAAAAGAACTTCTAGAGGAATCACCATCCCTGACCTCAAGCAGCATTACAGAGCAATAGTGATAAAAAACTGTATGGTATTGATACAGAGACAGGCAGCTAGATCAATGGAATAGAATTGAAGACCCAGAAATGATCCCACACACCTATGATCACTTGATCTTTGACAAAGGAGCTAAAACCATCTGAAAAAGATAGCTTTTTCAACAAATGGTGCTGGTTCAACTAGAGGTCAGCATGTAGAAGAATGCAAATCGACCAATTCTTATCTTCTTGTACAAAGCTCAAATCCAAGTGGATCAAGGAGCTCCACACAAAACCAGATACACCCAAACTAATAAAACAAAAAGTGGAGAAGATCCTGGAACACATGGGCACTAGGGAAATTCTGAACAAAACACCAATGGTTTATGCTCTAAGATTGACAAATGGACTTCCTCTCAAGCTCCGCGTCTGGAAGGTGGGTCCCATACGGTGTTAATATGAGGATCGAGAAGTGTTATTTCTGCTCCAGGTCTACCCAGGCCACGGCATGATGTTCATCCACAACGATTGCAAGGTGTTCCGATTCTGCAAATCCAAGTGTCATAAAAACTTCAAGAAGAAGAGGAACCCACGAAAGGTCAGGGGGACTAAGGCCTTCCGTAAAGCAGCAGGCAAAGAGCTCAAGTGGACAACTCATTTGAATTTGAAAAACATAGAAATGAGCCTGTGAAATACCAGCGAGACCTGTGGAATAAAACTATTGATGCAATGAAGTGAGTTGAAGAGATCAAACAGAAGCGCCAAGCTAAATTCATAATGAACAGGTTGGAGAAAAACAGAGCTGCAGAAGGTTCAGGACATCAAAGAGGTCAAGCAGAACATCCATCTTATCCAGGCTCCTCTTGTAGGCAAAGGGAAGCAGGTGGAGGAAAAAATGGTGCAGCAGTTACAGGAGGATGTGGACATGGAGAACGCTTCCTGACCATGCTGCCTGCAACCAGCCCTGGGCACACTGGAGTCAAGCGGAGACTTTCGGTCCCTAAGTTACTGATTGGTTCCATAAGGTCCCTCAGACGAGGGTGATTCAACGTTCTTCCCCCTAAACATTGCAGCCTAAAAAGCATCCCCTTGTGGGTGTTAGGTCTCAGCTCAGCACTCTGCTTCACTGTGCTATGCTCATGCAAACAGGACAGTTTGTGTGTAGATGAAGACATGAACTGTGGGCATAACATGGCTCAGCTGACCGTCTGCCAGTGTGAAATTTGACATGATGTAATATATTTCTTGCATTGTGATCGTCTGTTTGTTAGGGTTATTGAAATGGAGGTCACACAGGGACTGACTGTTCTCATGTCTACCTGAGTCTCTTTTGTTTTGGACTAGTATGCTTAGTAGAGTTGCCTAATGGCAGGATACAATACAGTTGATTATGTTGGTCTGTCTGACCTGCCTTGGCCATTCTAATAGGCAGATGTGATGGTGGAGGAGGGCCAGGTTGATAAACTTTGCCTGAATGGCACCTTACTGTTTTTGCTTTGGAGAATGCTCAGTTCCAAGTTGTGATATCTGTCCCAAAAGATTCTCCTCTCCTTCCAGCCCAGCAGAGATCTAGAAACAGAAGAATCTTGGTGCCTTTCAAATTTTAGTGTGCAGTTTCCTTTTCCTTCCTTTTTTTTAAAGACAAGATCTCTTTCTGTAGTCTGGCTGTCCTGAAACTCACTCTGTAGACCAGGCTGCCTTGGACTCACAGAGTTCCA
The DNA here is from genome assembly GCF_011064425.1 of Rattus rattus. Lineage (NCBI taxonomy): Eukaryota > Metazoa > Chordata > Mammalia > Rodentia > Muridae > Rattus > Rattus rattus. Next base: position 157,528,976 of record NC_046159.1, on the reverse strand, counting down.
CCTGCCCTTTGCCTTCACAGTGCTGGGATTTTAGGCATGTGCCATCATATCCAACATTTTTGATTATTTTTTTAAACCTCAAAAAAACAACCAAAAAGAAAGTAGAACTTTATGGATAGAATGGATAGAATGCTAAGTATTATTTGTACATAAATAAAGTCCTTTCTAAAGTAAAAAAAATTGACAAATGGAACCTCATAAAATTGCAAACTTTATAAGGCAAAGGACACTGTCATTAGGACAAAACAGCAACCAACAGCTTGGGAAAAGATCTTTACCAATTCTACATCTGATAGAGGGCTAATATCCAATCTGTACAAAGAAATCATGAAGTTAGACTCCAGAGAACCAAATAATCCTATTTAAAAATGGGATACAGAGCTAAACAAAGAATTCTCAGCTGAGGAATATCTAATGGCTGAGAAGCACCTAAAGAAATGTTCAACATCCTCAGTCATCAGGGAAATGTAAATCAAAACAACCCTAAGATTCCACCTCACACAAGTCAGAATGGCTAAGATCAAAAACTTCAGTGATAACAGATGCTGGCGAGGATGTGGAGAAAGAGGAACACTCCTCCATTGTTGGTGGGATTGCAAGCTGATACAATCAATCTGGAAATCTGTCTGGAGGCTCCTCAGAAAATTGGACATTGTACTACTTGAAAACCCAGCTATAGCATTCCTAGGTATATACCCAAATCATGCTCCAACATGTAACAAAGACACATGCTTCATTATGTTCTTAGCAGCCTTATTTATAATAGCCAGAAGCTGGAAAGAACCCAGATGCCCTTCAACAGAGGAATGGATACAGAAAATGTGATACATCTGCACAATGGAGTACTACTCAGCTATCAAAAACAATGACTTTATGAAATTCATAGGCAAATGGTTGGAACTGGAAAATATCATCCTCAGTGAGGTAACCCAATCACAGAAAACACACATGGTATGCACTCATTGATAAGTGGCTATTAACCCAAATGCTTGAATTACCCTAGATGCACAGAACACATGAAACTCAAGAAGGATGATCAAAATGTGAATGCTTCACTCCTTCTTTAAAAGGGGAACAAGAATACCCTTGGCAGGGAATAGAGAGGCAAACATTAAAACAGAGACAGAAGGAACACCCATTCAGAGCCTGCCCCACATGTGGCCTATACATATACAGCCACCCAATTAGACAAGATGGATGAAGCAAAGAAGTACAGGCAGACAGGAGCCGGATATAGATCTCTCCTGAGAGACACAGCCAGAATACAACAAATACATAGGCGAATGCCAGCAGCAAACTACTGAACTGAGAACGGGACCCCATTGAAGGAATCAGAGAAAGAACTGGAAGAGCTTGAAGGGCCGAGACCCCATATGAACAACAATGCCAAGCAACCAGAGCTTCCAGGGACTAAGCCACTACCTAAAGACTATACATGGACTGACCCTGGACTCTGACCTCATAGGTAGCAATGAATATCCTAGTAAGATCACCAGTGGAAGGGGGAAGCCCTTGGTACTGCTAGACTGAACCCCAGTGAACGTGATTGTTGGGGGAGGGCGGCAATGGGGGAGGATGGGGAGGGAACACCCATAAAGAAGGGGAGGGGAGGGGGTTAGGGATGTTTGCCCGAAACCGGAAAGGAATAACACTCAAATGTAAATAAGAAATACTCAAGTTAATAAAAAATAAAATAAATAAATAAATAAAATGACTTCATGAAATTCATAGGCAAATGGATGGAACTAGAAAATATCATTCTGAGTGAGGTAAACCCAATCACACACACACACACACACACACACACACACACACACACACACACACACACACACATGTATGCACTCACTGATAAGTGGATATTAGTCCAAAAGCTCAAATTACCCAAGATATAATTCACAGACCACATGAAGCTCAAGAAGTAGGACAACCAAATTGCAGATGCTTCAGTCCTTCTTAAAAGGGAGATCAAAAATATTCATAGGAGGAAATATAGAGACAAAGTTTGGGACAGATACTAAAGGAATGGCCATTCAGAGCCACCTGGGGATCCAGCCAACCACCAAAACTAGATGATATTGATGAAGCCAAGAAGTGCACGCTGACAGGAGCCAGATACAGCTGTCTCCTGAGAGGCTCAGCCAGAGCCTGACAAATACCGAGGCGAATGCTAGTTATTGAACTGGGAACAGGGTCCCCATTGGAGGAGTTAGAAAGAGGATTGAAGGAGCTGAAGGGGTTTGCAACCCCATAAGAACAACAATACCAACCAACCAGAGCTCCCAGGGACTAAACCACTACCCAAAGAGTATACATGGACAGACCCATGGCTCCAGTTGCATATGTAGCAGAGGATGGCCTTGTTGGGCAGCAATGGAAGGAGAAGCCCTTGGTCCTGCCAAGGCTGAACTCCCCCACCCCAAGTGCAGGTGAATGTCAGGGTGGGGAGGAGTGAAGAGAGATGGTTGGGGAGGGGGAAGACCCTTAAAAAAGGAGGGGGAGGGGTTACGGGATAGGGGGCTTATGTCCGGGAAACCAGGAAAGGGAATAACATTTGAAATGTAAATAAAAAATAACCGAGAGAGAGAGAGAGAGAGAGAGAGAGAGAGAGAGAGAGAGAGAAATTGCAGAAGCAGTAGAAATATGATTGTGTGACCTAATCTATAAATCAAACACACTCACTACACCTGTAGTAGCCAAATCCTCCAACCAGCAAAATGAAGCCTCAAACAGTAACCACAGTCCTTTAATAGCTTCACTATGGTGGCCCGTTGCTCTCTTGCAGTATAATCTGCCCTTCTTACCACTTTGCTTTGGAAAGAGTTCTTTGCTACTTTGGCATATCTGTGTAAGAATTTATTTTAATTCTTTGGATGTGAGACAAAGGACCTGGAAGCACCTGGCCTAGAGCACAGCCATCAATAACAGCAGAGCTGGATGCTCCCACGTGCATTCTCATCAGAATAATCAAGCACCCACTCTGGGAACAGGAATGAGAGGAATAGAGGCTGGCTGGGCCCCCAGTCCTGTACTGGTAGTCGCACTCCACTGCATAAGTGTCTGTCTCAGTTAGGGTTGTGCTGCTGTGAGCAGACACCACAACCAAGGCAACTCTTATAAGGCTAACATTTAACTGGGGCTGGCTTTACAGGTTTGGAGGTTCAGTCCACTGTCACCATGGTAGCGTCCAGACAGGCATGGTGTTGCCAGGAGAAGCTAAAATATAGCAGATGATCTTCCTGAGATGGTTCCACCATGTTCTGTTAAAGTTAGTGACAGAATTGCTTCTCTAGGCACGGCCAAGAATTTCATTTTTGGAAAGATTCCTGTCATTAATATGCTTTTCCTGCTTATGAGAGAACCGAGAAAAAAGAACATCCGAGGCATGACTCCCAGCATGGTTTAGGAGGAGCTGAGCGTTCTACATCTTCACCTGAAGGCTGCTAGGAGAAGACTGGTTTCTGGGCAGCTAGGTTAAGGGTCTTAAAATCCATGCCCACAATAACACACCTACTCCAACAAGGTCACACCTGCTCCAAATAGTGCCACTCCCTGGGCCAAACATATTCAGACCACCACAGTACCATATCGGGTAGCCCATCTGTCTAGTGATACACCAATGCCTACTCACAGAGGTTGTCAAGAGCACACGAGATCACTCTCCATGTCTGGGTACAAGGGAAAGTGTCAACAGATAGCTATTGCATTTGTCATCATAGGTGTCACTGTCTGAGTGAAGAAAGGAATCCTCTGAGGCAAGAGTGTCTGCCCAGGCCATGCTCCCCACCCTTCATCATCAGTCCCTGGAACCTGAGCACTTTGGCAATCTGGCCATCTGTATGCTCCTGCCCTCTCTGGGGAGTCCCTCTTGCTGAAGATTTCAGCTCTAGCCAGACTTCCTAAGACACAGGTTGCACTTCCCATCCATGAACCATCTCCTGCCAGATAATTCATACTAGCACCATAGAACACACATTCAACAGAGCCCCAGGAGCACATTTTGGTTGCAAAATCCTAAGCAAGCTTCAAGAGGCTGTAAGAAGTCTGCTTTCCAATACTCCTAGTTCTCCCAACTAGAGGCCCACTTTCCTTGCCTTCAGCCAGGAACTAGATCCCTAGAGCTCCTGACTCAACTTTCAGACAATTATACCAGAAGACTCACCTCCTTCACAGCAACTGCTCACTGTTGTATGACCCTAGAAAGGGGCCATGGGAGTCTTCCTGAGTCTCTAGTGGAAGGAATGTTTCTGTACAGAACGGCTACACACGGCCTGCATGAATAGAACGGATGTGTTTCCTATTTGCATATTGTCCTAATTTGTTTTCTGTTGCTGTGATTAAAACCACAAACAACAGCAACTTATGGAGAAAATGGTTTACTTCATTTTACAGCTGACAGTCCCTCATGAAGGAAAATCAGGGTATAAATTCAAGGCAAGAACTGGGAGGGAGAACTGAGGGGTGTTACCTGTCAGCTCACTCCTCATGACTTGAGCTGAGGCTGTCACCTGTCAGCTCACTCCTCATGACTTGAGCTGAGGCTGTCACCTGTCAGCTCACTCCTCATGACTTGCTCTGCTTGCTTTCCATGCAATGCAGTACCCACACTAATCGTTAATCAAGAAAATCCTCCACAGACTTGCCCACGGGTTAATCTAAAGGAGAAAATTAGTAATGACTTGTCTTAATTAGAGTTACTTTTGCTGTGATGAAACACCACGGCCAAAACAACTTCAGGAAAGGGATTGTTTAGACTTATACTTCCGTGTCTCTACCATCAAAGAAATTCAGGACAGGATCTCAAACAGGCCAGGATCCTGGAGGCAGGAGCTGATGCAGAGTCCACGGACGGGTGCTACTAACTGTCTTGCTCATCATGGCTTGCTTAGCCTGCCTTCTTTTTTTTTCTTTTCTTTTCTTTTCTTTTTTTCGGAGCTGGGGACCGAACCCAGGGCCTTGCACTTGCTAGGCAAGCGCTCTACCACTGAGCTAAATCCCCAACCCCTTAGCCTGCCTTCTTATAGAACCCAGGACCATAAGCCTAAGGATAGAACCACACACAATGGGCTGGTACCTTCCCCATCAATCACTAATTTTAAAAATGCCCTACAGGTATGCCCATAGCCTGATCTGATGGAGCCATTTTCTCACTTAAGATTCCTTCTTCTCAGATGCCCACAGCTGTGTCAAGATGCTATAAAACTAACCAATACACCACCACCCTCGGGGGAGGGTGCTTAAAACTTTTGAGCTTTCATAGTTTTATGAGTGCCCTCCTTTCTCCTGGAAGAAACGTTTCAATGCATAATAGCTATAGAACAGTGTACATAATTGGAATTGCTGTTTTTTCTGTTATTTAATATTACTATATAATGTTCCTCTCTGTCTCTGATAATTTTCTTTGTTCTAAAGTCTACTTTATTGAGTATTAACCATGTTTTCTTTTAATGTTACATCAGACTTATCTTTGCACACTTTTTCTTCAAACCACCCATTTTGATAGCTGAAGTGAGTTCCTTCCATTGCATATGGCTGCCTCACGTTCTTTATATTGAGGCCCGTCCCCCAGCATAGCTGTAGCCAATCTGTTCCATGCATGCCAGCTATTTCATATTGTTGCTGTAATATGCCTGCCAGGCATTGACACAGAAAAGTAGGTTGACTCAGAGCAGGGTCATGCTGACCACATACCCTGTTATGTTCTGCATGTTAGGAGATTTGTTAATCTTAAGGAATTCCACAACTATAAGCTTCCTGTAGGACCCATCAAATTAAAGGTCAATATGAGCTGTTATGTCTAAAATGACCAGTCAAGCCCAACCATGGGGCAGCACTTCCAGCACCTGCGGATGAGCTCATCATGGTTTTTGCAGTTTTAGCGTTTCTAAGCTGGCCCTGAGAAAGGTCCAGTACACAGCTTTGAGCTCTTGCCCTGGTTGGTCAGTCTTGGGGTGTACATTTAATAAACCATTCCTGTCTGACTGAGATTGGTTGTTCATATGGTTTGTGAGGAGACTCCTGGACTCCAACATACTAAAGGCAAACAAAAGTTACTTTTACAATTGGAAATCCCTTTGTGAGCTTTCCATAGTATTTTTTGTCTGTTTCTTTCTGTGGCTTTGTTCAAGTTTACTCTAGCCTCTTCTTCTCTCCTTTAGATGATGTCAGATCTGATGTTTCCTGAAGCTGGTCTTCTTCCCAGCAGTCAATCTACCTTCTCTATAGATTCACTCCACTTCACTCTCCCTGAAGGTGACTGCATCCACCCAGCTTTCAATTTTAATTACTTCAGTCTTCAGTTCTGAAATTTCCAATCGTTTTTTCTTTGTATTTTTCATTTACCTTCTGGGATTTTTAGTTCACTGGGTGAGGCATTTTTATCATAGCTATGTTAAAATTTTTGGTGGACATTTTCTACACTGTCTCCTCTGGTACCATGCAGCACACACTGGGCAGCTCTTGATGCCCTCATAGGATGGCTGCTGTGCCCTTCCTCTGGCCTTCGCTGATACTCCTTGGTTGGTTTTCCAGTGGAGCTTGATTTGAATGAACTAGTCTTTATTTGAAAGCTTACAGAAGTGTGGGGTATGGTGACACACACCTTAATTCCAGCACTGCAGAAGCAGAGGCAGAGGCAGAGGCAGAGGCAGAGGCAGAGGCAGAGGCAGAGGCAGAGGCAGAGGCAGAGGCAGAGGCAGAGGCAGAGGCAGAGGCAGAGGCAGAGGCAGAGGCAGAGGCAGAGGCAGAGGAAAGGGAGAGGCAGAGGCCGACAGATCTCTGTGAGTTCAAGGCCAGTATAGTTTACATAGTGAGTTCCAGGACAGCCAAAGCTACAAAGTGCAACTTGTCTCAAATATAAAATAAAAGCCTTTGGGGCTTTCTGTTTCCTGGTTATTTGGCTATAAAAAGGCATCTCTTTTTGTCTGGGCTGACTGGAGTGTCTAGATTTCTGCTTCTTTGGTCCCAACACTGAGATGCGTAAAGGGAGAGAAAACCCAGTAAACTCAGCCTGTAGAGTCCTACACATAGGCGCATTTTGGTTTGGGTGTTTGTTTATTTGTTTGTTTGTTTGTTTAGACAGGATTTTACTATATAGCTCTGATTAGCTTGGAACTCTCTACATAGACCAGACTAGACTCAAACGCAAGAGGTCTGCCTCCAGAGTACTGGGATTAAAAGCATGTGTGCCACCATGTCCAGTTCACAGGCATAAAGTCTAACTTTTGGTCATAGCTGCTTTTTTAAAGTTTTTATCACTTTGGCAATGTAACTTTGAAATGTTTTTAAAGTATAATTCAGTCAAAATGACATTTTGAAAAGACTTTTTTATTTTTATTTTGTGTATGAATGACTATGGAAGTTAGAAGAGGGCACTAGATCCACTGGAACTGGGATTACAGATAATTTTAAGACACCGCGTGGATGCTGGGAACCCAACCTAGATCCTCTGCAAAAGTAGCAAGCGCTAACCACTGAGCCACCTCTCCAACCTCAACATCTTAAAAAAGAGTTGTATGCAATGTTAAGTCTTTGAGACAAAGTCTCACTGTATAACCCAGGCCAGCTTTGAACTCATGGTGATACTTCTGCATCTGTCTCCCAAGTTCTAGGATTACAGATACATGTTACTAGGATAACAGCTGTACTGGTTCTAACACATGTGTTCATACATGTGAGATCACCAATATAATCCAACATCAATCTACACTGCACACTAAGGTATGCTTCGCGATCTAGCAGCAACTTAAAACACACGAACGATAACAGGCAGGCAATGCAAACCCTGCATCACAGCAGCCAAGGCACTGGGCATTGTCTATACTAGAATTCCTGAGGGTCTTGACATCTACTCACTGCAGAGACAGAGGTAACTGTTGTGGGTCAGATACCACAGTCAGCCTGACAAGAATAGATTTTTAATGTAAGCCAAGTTTAAACTTTGCAGCTGCTCCTGATGCTAGATGGCCAATGGTTTCATGGCTTCCCAGGCTTCTGTGACAGCTCTGTGTCCTCAGCTGAGGGAGCCTCTTGCTTGTTTCACTCTGGAGGTCAGATGACCAGATTGGATAAGAACTATTTTGGAACTTGTGGGTGCCTGGGGAACAGAAAAAGAGTCTTGCAAAAACATTTAAACATGGAATTTGATATCACAAGGCTATCCTTATTCACTCTGACTTTCTTGGTGACATTCCGACAAAGGCAAAAACTGTATTAAGTTTTGAATCTGTATTATAACTTTGCAGTAGAAATTGTAAGAGTCTACCCTTAGATGTTTTATGTCTGAGGCTTTGCATGCAGACACAAAATCACTAAACAGGCTGCAAAGTGCTGCAGTCGGGTACCAGCTGCTCTGCGATGTTCAACCAGATGCACATATTTACTTCCACCATAAATATATAGTCTAATGGAATAAGGATTTTGGGGGTACTATTCATTGAGAAGTGGTGTACTTACCTTGCTTTTCAAGATGGAATTCTGAAGGATACTCTACGAGTATAAACATTGAAGACTTTTGCTCCAGGGCTGTAAGGGTTAAAATCTGATCCCGTGGTTTGTGACCTAGTTAGCTTTCTATTGCTGTGATAAACACTAACCAAAAATAATTTGGAGATGAAAGGGTTTATTTCAGTTTATAGTTCATAGTCCATCAAGAAGAGAATTCAGTAGAAATCAAGGCAGGAGCTGAAGCAGAAGCCATGAAGAAACACTCTTTTTTTTTTTTTTTTTTTCTTTTTTTTTTTCGAGCTGGGGACCCGAACCAGGGCCTTGCGCTTGCTAGGCAAGCGCTCTACCACTGAGCTAAATCCCCAACCCCACAAACACTCTTTATTAGCCTATTCCTCATGACTTGCTTAGTTAGTGTCTTACAAAACTTATGTCTGTCTGCACAGAGATAGCACTGCCCTCAGGGGGCTGGGTGTTCCCAGCACTCACAGGGGGCGGGGTGGGGGGAGATTCGTGTGTCTCTGTAGGCCAGAGGTCAATGGCATGTGTCTTCCTCAGTTGCTCTCTCCTTTGTTTTTTAAACATTTTTTCCTTCATTTGTATTTGATGAGTGTGTTTTGCCTCATGTATATTTGTGCACTGTTTGTGCAGTGCCTGTGAAGGCCAAAAGGGCCACTGAATCTCCTGAGACTGGAGTTACAACCAGCTGTGAGTCATCATGTTGATACTGGAATCAAACTGGGTCCCCTGGAAGCCTATGCTCGTAACTGTTGATTCATTTCTCTAGCCCCCACTTTATTATTTTTCACAAAATTCTTGGCATTTTTTATTTGCAGAGGTGGGGCAGGCATGTGCCATGCTCATGTGGGGGTCAGAGAACAACTTCAAGGACAGGTTCTCTTCTACCTGTGCTTCCCGGGTACAGAAAGCTCAGGCAGTCAGACTCAGCAACAAGAACTTTCCTTCTTGAATAGTTTCATTGGCCCTCTCCATCTTGCTTCGGTTGCCATTTTAATGATTTGGTTTTTTAATGTTTTTATTTATTCTTTGAGAATTTAAATCCATGTGTATAATTTTGATCTTATCCAGCCCCACTCCTCCCATCCTGTTCCTCTTAGACCCCTGTCACCATGCCTCCTCCCAAGTTTATTAATTTCTTCTCCTCCTCCTTCTCCTTCCTCTCCTCCTCCTCCCCCCCCTTCCCCTCCTCCTTCATTCCACTGAGTTTTCTCTAACTTAAATTGTGAGTAACAGGGGCTGGAGAGATGGCTCAGAGGTTAAGAGCACTGTCTGCTCTTCCAGAGGTCCTGAGTTCAATTCCCAGCAACCACATGGTGGCTCACAACCATCTGTAATCAGGTCTGGTGCCCTCTTCTGGCCTGCAAGCGCATACATGCAGGCAGAAAGCTGTATGATGTATACGTAATAAATAAATAAATGTTAAAAAAAATTGTGAGTAACATATTACTGAACCTGGAACTCATCTCACTTGATAGGCTGGCTAGCCACAGAGCCCAGTGATCCTCTTTCCTCCTCAGTGCTGGGAGTACAGCACATGCTGCTGCAGCCAACTTTTTATGTGAGTACTGAGGATCACACTGAGATCCCCATGCCAATGTGACAAGCACTTTCCCACGTGAGCCATTCCCTCCGCCCCAGTATTTGATATTTTTAAGGCTGACATAGAGAAGTTAAACTACCCAAGTTCTTTCTGTGCTAACTATTGTTGATACAAGGTGATACACAAGCACAAGGCATGAAAATGAAAAAGAACCTTCAGGAAAGAGGAGGCCAATGCGAGGTGAGAGGAACCAGGGAGGTAATGAAGGGGAATGAAGGATAAATATACTCAAATTACTTTGTATACATACTGATTCTACATATATAAAATGGCAGGAGTATGTTATTCATTGCTATTTAGAAAATGTTGAAAATTCTGTCCTAATCCAAAGCTATTGGATTATTATTGCATGATATTTTAAACTTGGATCTACTTATTATTTTATACGTATGAGTGTTCTGCTTGTATGAATGTATGTAAATTATGCGCATGCATGAAGCCCTCAAAGGTCAGAAGAGTGCTTTAGATCCCTGGGACTAGAGTTACAGACGGTTGTGAGCCATCGTGCAGGAGCTGGGAATTGAACTTAGGTCTCGCAAGGAACGTGCTCTTATGCATCTTTCAGTCATATTGCACAATTTTATGAAACTCAAATCATCAACTCTGATGATACTGTTATTTGAAGGAGTCTAGAGTCTCTCTGGGTACAAATCTCTAAGCAGGAGTGTAAGAGACTCTCAAGGTAAAGTTAACTGCTCTGGGAAGGCACACCCTAAATGTGTGTGGCACCATTATCCAGGGCTGTGGCCCCGGATTGCATAAATAAATAGGATACAGTAAACTGAGCCTCAACATTTGTCTCTGCTTCCTGTGGATGCAGTGTGACCAGCTTAGTATTTCTGCAACCATGCCTTCCAACACCCAGCAGACTTCTGGATAAACCCTTTCTCTAGTGGTAGGAGAATATTAAGTCCTTGTGTTCTGTAATAGCAGCTAGTTCTAGAAAAGCAGAAAGCTGTACATGTACTGTACAGTAAAGACACTATAACCCATGACCTCTGTTTGTCGGTATCATGCCAGGAAGGCATGTGTACTACAAAGTGTTTCTGTTAAAGGCTCAGAACCAGGGCTACAAGTGGTGTGTGGTGGCTCATCCTTGGAATCAATCCTAACACTCAGAAGGCAGAGTCGGGAAGATATCTGTGAGTTTGAGTCCATCCTGGTCTACACAGGGACCAGCCAGGACTGCCTAGGGAGACCCTGTCTCACAAAACCAATCAGAACTGGAGCTAGAGACCAGATCTGTGGTGAAGTCACATGAAATAACACGGGTAAGCACAGCCAGAACTGGCTTTGTGGAGTATTTAATTTTAAATTAGGTTTGTTTTTGGTGTTGTACATTCAGAAACCTCTTACACTTCCCAAATGTTTCCTAACACCCACATTTGGTTATGAATTCTAGCATAGACTTGCGACCCACAGTTTAGGAAACTCTGTGCTTGGTAATAGAAAAACACAGAGAAGTAAGGGAAAGTAAAGGAAAAATTAAAATGCTAACAGGAGGGCATGATGCATCTAAATCCCAGCAGAATCAGTTGCAACCTTTTACTGCTCAAATGGGTGCGGACTTGCTCACAGGGACTGTGCTGGGAACAAAGGTTTCTCAAGAACCTTAGTAATTGGGTGAGATTGAAAACTACAGTGAAAGCCATGACATTAATAAAAAAGGGATCAGTGACACAGACAAATATATTTATAAGCCACTGACTCAAGTTGAGGTCTGCAATGACCCAGATGTATTACCATTTTGAACTTTATTTATGGGTCCATGTCCTAACATGATAAACAGTTGGCTTGTAAACTAAAGGCACTGAAAACTGCTACATATAACTCCAGCTGCTTTTTCTTCTATTCCCTATGTGAGAGATGACAGCAAGGCCACTGGTCCAAAATAACTCCTTACTCATCTAATGAATGGATGACTGTGTCAAAGGATGAGCAGCCTACAGCTAACTCTTTTTTTTTTCTGATTTCTTTTTTTTTCCATCTTTATTAAATTTGATATTTATTATTTACATTTCAAATGTTATTCCCTTTCCCGGTTTCCAGGCCAACATCTCCCTAACCCCTACCCCTCCCCTTCCATATGGGTGTTCCCCTCCCCAACCTCCTCCAATTACTGAGTTCCCCCCAACAATCCCGTTAACTGGGGGTTCAGTCTTCACAGGACCAAGGGCTTCCCTTTCCACTGGTACCCTTACTAGGCTATTCATTGCTACCTATGCAGTTGGAGTCCAGGGTCAGTCTTTGGGTAGTGGCTTAGTCCCTGGAAGTTCTGGTTGTTTGACATTGTTGTTCATATGGGGTCTCAAGCACCTTCAAGCTCTTTAGTCCTTTCTCTGATTCCATCAACGGGGGTCCCGTTCTCAGTTCAGTAGTTTGCTGCTGGCATTCGCCTATGTATTTGCTGTATTCTGGCTGTGTCTCTCAGGAGAGATCTACATCTGGTTCCTGTCAGCCTGCACTTCTTTGCTTCATCCGTCTTATCTAATTGGGTGGCTGTATATGTATGGGCCACGTGTGGGGCAGGCTCTGAATGGGAGTTCCTTCAGTCTCTGTTTTAATCTTTGCCTCTCTCTTCCCTGCCAAGGGTATTCTTGTTCCCCTTTTAAAGAAGGAGTGAAGCATTCACATTTTGATCATCTGTCTTGAGTTTCATTTGTTCTAGGCATCTAGGGTAATTCGAGCATTTGGGCTAATAGCCACTTATCAATGAGTACATACCATGTATGTCTTTCTGTGATTGGGTTAGCTCACTCAGGATGATATTTTCCAATTCCATCCATTTGCCTATGAATTTCATAAAGACACTGTCTTTGATAGCGGAGTAATATTCTATTGTGTAGATGTACCACATTTTCTGTATCCATTCCTCTGTTGAAGGGCATCTGGGTTCTTTCCAGCTTCTAGCTATTATAAATAAGGCTGCTATGAACATAGTGGAGCATGTGTCTTTTTTATATGTTGGGGCATCTTTTGGCTATATGCCCAAGAGAGGTATAGCTGGGTCCTCAGGTAGTTCAATGTCCAATTTTCTGAGGAACCTCCAGACTGATTTCCAAAATGGTTGTACCAGTCTGTAATCCCACCAACAATGGAGGAATGTTCCTCTTTCTCCACATCCTGGGCAGCATCTGCTGTCACCGGAGTTTTTGATCTTAGCCATTTTGACTGGTGCAGGTGGAATCTGAGGGTTGTTTTGATTTGCATTTCCCTTATGACTAAAGATGTTGAACATTTCTTTAGGTGCTTCTCAGCCATTCAGCATTCCTCAACTGTGAATTCTTTGTTTAGCACTGAACCCCATTTTTAATAGGATTTGTCTCCCTGCAGTTCAATTTCGAGAGGTCTTTGTATATTTTGGATATAAGCCCTCTATCAGTTGTAGGATTGGTAAAGATATTTTCCCAATCTGTTGGTTGCCGTTTTGTCCTAACAACAGTGTCCTTGCCTTACAAAAGCTTTGTAGTTTTATGAGATCCCATTTGCTGATTCTTCATCTTAGAGCATAAGCTATTGGTGTTTTGTTCAGGAAATTTTCTCCAGTGCCCATGTGTTCCAGATTCTCCCCCACTTTTTCTTCTATTAGTTTGAGTGTATTTGGTTTGATGTGGAGGTCCTTGATCCACTTGGACTTAAGCTTTGTACAGGGTGATAAGCATGGATTGATCTGCATTCTTCTACATGTTGCTCTCCAGTTGAACCAGCACCATTTGCTGAAAATGCTATCTTTTTTCCATTGGATGGTTTTGGCTCCTTTGTCAAAAATCAAGTGACCATAGGTGTTTGGGTTCATTTCTGGGTCTTCAAATCTATTCCACTGGTCTATCTGTCTGTCTCTGTACCAATACCATGCAGTTTTTATCACTATTGCTCTGTAATGCTGCTTGAGTTCAGGGATAGTAATTCCCTCAGAAGTTCTTTTATTGCTGAGGATAGTTTTAGCTATCCTGGGTTTTTTGTTATTCCAGATGAATTTGCAAATTTTTCTGTCTAACTCTCTGAAGAATTCTATTGGAATTTTGATGGGGATTGCATTGAATCTGTAGATTGCTTTTTGTAAAATGGCCATTTTTACAACATTAATCCTGCCAATCCATGAACATGGGAGATCTTTCCATCTTCTGAGAGCTTCAATTTCTTTCTTCAGAGGCTTGAAGTTCTTATCAAGCAGATCTTTCACTTGCTTGGTGAAAGTCATACTGAGGTATTTTATATTATTTGGGACTATTATGAAGGGTGTCGTTTCCCTAATTTCTTTCTCAGCTTGTTTCTCTTTTGTGTAAAGGAAGGTTACTGATTTAGTTGAGTTAATTTTATACCCAGCCACTTTGCTGAAAGTGTTTATCAGGTTTAGTAGTTCTCTGGTGGAACTTTTGGGATCACTTAAATATACTATCATATCATCTGCAAATAGTGATATTTTGACTTCTTCCTTTCCAATCTGTATCCTTTGATCTCCTTTTGTTGTCTGACTGTTCTGGCTAGGACTTTGAGAACTATATTGAATAAGTAGGGAGAGAGTGGGCAGCCTTGTCCAGTCCCTGATTTTAGTGGGATTGCTTCGAGTTTCTCTCCATTTAGTTTAATATTAGCTCCTGGTTTGCTGTATATGCCTTTTACTATGTTTAGGGATGGACCTTGAATTCCTGTTCTTTCCAGGACTTTTATCATGCAGGGGTGTTGAATTTTGTCAAATGCTTTCTCAGCATCTAATGAAGTGATCATGTGGTCTTTATCGTTCAGTTTGTTTATAGAGTGGATTACGTTGATGGTTTTCCATATATTAAACCATCACTGAATAACGGATGAAGCCTACTTGATCATGTTGGATGATTGATTGTTTTGATGTGCTCTTGGATTCGGTTTGCAAGAATTTTATTGAGTATTTTTGCGTCGATATTCATAAGGGAAATTGGTCTGAAGTTCTCTTTCTTTGTTGGGTCTTTGTGTGGTTTAGGTATAAGAGTAATTGTGACTTCATAGAAGGAATTCAGTAGCGCTCCATCTGTTTCAGTTTTGTGGAATAGTTTGGATAGTATTGGTATGAGGTCTTCTATGAATGTCTGATAGTATTCTGCACTGAACCCATCTGGACCTGGGTTCTATTTGGTTGGGAGACTTTTAATGACTGCTTCTATTTCTTTAGGAGTTATGGGGTTTATCTGTTCCTGATTTAAGTTCGGTACCTGGTATCTGTCTAGGAAATTGTCCATTTCCTCCAGATTTTCAAGTTTTGTTGAATATTGGCTTTTGTAGTAAGGATCTGATGATTTTTTGAATTTCCTCTGATTCTGTAGTTATGTCTCCCTTTTCATTTCTGATTTTGTTAATTTGGATACACTCTTTGTGTGTGTGGCTAAAGGTTTATCTGTTCTGTTGATTTTCTCCAAGAACCATCTCCTTGTTTTGTTGATTCTTTGTGTAGTCCTTTTTGTTTCTACTTGGTTGATTTCAGCTCTGAGTTTGATTATTTCCTGCCTTCTACTCCTCCTGGGTGTATTTGCTTCTTTTTGTTCTAGAGCTTTTAGGTGTGCTGTCAAGCTGCTGACATATGCTCTTTCCTGTTTCTTTCTGCAGGCACTCAGCGCTATGAGTTTTCCTCTTAGCACAGCTTTCATTGTGTCCCATAAGTTTGGGTATGTTGTACCTTCATTTTCATTAAATTCTAAAAAGTTTTTAATTTCTTTCTTTATTTCTTCCTTGACCAGGTTATCATTGAGTAGAGCATTGTTCAATTTCCACGTTATATGTGGGCATTCTTCCTTTATTGTTATTGAAGACCAGCTTTAGGCCGTGGTGGTCCGATAGCTTACGCATGGGATTATTTCTATCTTTCTGTACCTGTTGGGGCCCGTTTTTTGACCAATTATATGGTCAATTTTGGAGAAAGTACCATGAGGAGCTGAGAAGAATGTATAACCTTTTGCTTTAGGATAGAATGTTCTATAAATATCTGTTAAGTCCATTTGGTTCATGACTTCTCTTAGTCTATGTCTCTGTTTAATTTCTGTTTCCATGGTCTGTTCAGTGATGAGAGTGGGGTGTTGAAATCTCCTACTATTATTGTGTGAGGTGCAATGTGTGCTTTGAGCTTTAGTAAGGTTTCTTTTATGTATGTAGGTGCCCTTGCATTTGGAGCATAGATATTTAGGATTGAGAGTTCATCTTGGTGGATTTTTCCTTTGATGAATATGAAGTGCCCTTTCTAATCTTTTTTGATGACTTTTAGTTGAAAATCGATTTTATTTGATATTAGAATGGCTACTCCAGCTTTTTTCTTCAGACTATTTGCTTGGAAAGTTGTTTTCTAGACTTTTACTCTGAGATAGTTTCTGTCTTTGTCTTTGAGGTGTGTTTCCTGTAGGCAGCAAAATGCTGGGTCCTCATTGAATATCCAGTTTGTTAATCTGTGTCTTTTTATTAAGGAATTGAGTCCATTGATGCTGAGAGATATTAAGGAATAGTGATTGTTGCTTCCTGTTATCTTCATATTTGGAGGTGAGATTATGTTTGTGTGCTTGTCTTCTCTTTGTTTCTTTGCAAAATGATTAGTTTCTTGCTTTTTCTAGGGTATAGCTTGCCTCCTTGTGTTGGGCTTTACCATTTATTATCCTTTGTAGGACTGGATTTGTAGAAAGATGTTGTGTATATTTGGTTTTGTCATGGAATATCTTGGTTTCTCCATCTATGTTAATCGAGAGTTTTTTTGGATACAGTAACCTAGGCTGGCATTTATGTTCTTTTAGGGTCTGTATGACATCTGTCCAGGATCTTCTGGCTTTCATAGTCTCTGGTGAGAAGTCTGGTGTGATTCTGATAGGTCTGCCTTTATATGTTATTTGACTTTTTCCCTTACTGCTTCTAATATTTTTCTTTGTTTTGTGCATTTGGTGTTTTGACTATTATGTGGCGGGAGGAGTTTCTTTTCTGGTCCAACCTATTTGGAGTTCTGTAGGCTTCTTGTATGTTTATGGGCATCTCTTTCTTTATGTTAGGGAAGTTTTCTTCTATGATTTTGTTGAAGATATTACTGGTCCTTTGAGTTGGGAGTCTTCACTCTCTTTTATACCTATTATCCTTAGCTTTGATCTTCTCATTGTATCCTGGATTTCCTGTTTGTTTTGGACCAGTAGCTTTTTCCATTTTACATTTTCTTTGACCGTTGTGTTGATGATTTCTATGGAATCTTCTGCTCCTCAGATTCTCTCTTCTATCTCTTGTATTTTGTTGGTGATGCTTGTATCTGCAGCTCCTTGTCTCTTCCTTTGGTTTTCTATATCCAGGGCTGTCTCCCTTTGTGCTTTCTTTATTGCTTCTATTTCCATTTTTAATTCCTTCACCTGTTTGATTGTGTTTTCCTGGAATTCTTTCAGGGATTTTTGTGTTTCCTCTCTAAGGGAGTTCTTTATATCTTTCTTGAAATACTCCATCATCATGATCAAATGTGATTTTAAATCTAGATCTTGCTTTTCTGGTGTGTTTGGATATTCAGTGTTTGCTTTGGTGGGAGAATTGGGCTCAGATGATGTTATGTAGTCTTGGTTTCTGTTGCTTGGGTTCCTGCACTTGCCTCTCACCATCAGGTTTTCTCTTGTGCTACCTTGTTCTGCTATTTCTGACAGTGGCTAGACCATCCTATAGGCCTGTGTGTCAGGAGTACTGTAGACCTGTTTTCCTGTTTTCTTTCAGTCAGTTATGGGGACAGAATGTTCTGCTTTCAGGCCTGTAGTCGTTCCTGTCTACTGGTTTTCAGCTGTTCCTGTGGGCGTGTGTCCTGAGTCCACCAGGCAGGTCACTTGGAGCAGAAAAGTTGGTCTTACCTCTGGTCTCAGGCCTGAAGTCACTCCTCGGGGCTGGGTTCCAGCTCTCCATGAGGGCAGTAACCAGAAGGGCCTGCCCCTCCCTCTCCAGTATCCCTGTGCACATGGGGCCAGATGGTGCTAGGTGTTTTCCTCTAGAGTCAGAAATGTGGGCAGAGAGTAGTCTCCTCTCGTTTCCCAGGCATGTCTGCCCCTCTGAAGGTCTAGCTCTCTCTCCCACGGGACTTGCGTGCAGGGAGCTGTTTGACCGGGTCCCTTGAATCCGGGTGCAGTCTAGACTGCAGGTCTCCTGCAGCTTGAGTGCCCCTATCTTTCTGTTCCCAGAGGCCCTATACAGTTTCCTCTTGGGCCAGGGATGTGGACAAATGTAGGCAGTACTGGTGGTCTCTCCTGCCCTGCAGTCTCATGAGTGCCCACACGTCTGGGCAATCAGCTCTCTCTCCCACAGGGTTCAGGAGCTGTGGGCCGGGATCAGTGAGGTTCGGGTGCCAGCTAGACACCGGAAGTGTCTGGTCCCAGAGGAATTTTGCCTTTGTGTGTCCTGAGTCCAACAGTCAGGTCACTTGGAGCAGAAAATTTGGTCTTACCTCTGGTCTTGGGCCTGAAGTCACTCCTTAGGGATAAGTTTCAGCTCTCTGTGAGGGCAGCAACCAGAAGGGCCTGCCCCGTCTTCTCCCGGGTCCCTGTGCATAGGGGGCCCAGATGGCACTAGGTGTTTTCCTGTAGAGTCAGAAATGTGGGCAGAGAGTAGTCTCCTCTGGCTTCTACAGCTAACTCTTCAGACATAGCAGTTCGGGCCTCTGCTGACAAACTGGGTGAGAGCACCAAAGTTTCTACCACAAGGCCAGCAATGTCTCTATTTGAGGCCAATGTGACTACATTTTGAAGGCAAGTGCTTCTCAAGGCTTCTGGAGGGAAATTGAACCCTAGGCTTTCAGTTTCCACAATTAACTCCAAGAAGAAAAGACAGACAAGCCAGGAGCCTTGTATCCAGCCCCACTGCATGAAAGACCTTCCTTCCTTCTTTCCTTTCTCCTTCATTTCCTGTCTTAGTTGTGATTACTATTGTGTGATGAAACACCATAACCAAAAGTCAAGTTGAGGGGGTACCTCAGTTAGGGTTTCTATTGCTGTGAAGAGACAGCATAACCATGGTAACTCTTATAAAGGAAAACATATAATTGGGGTGGCTTACACTTTAGAGGTCTAGTCTATTATCATCATGCCTGGGAGCTTGATACACACAGACAGACGAGGTGCTGGAGAAGGATCTGCAAGTTCTCAATCCTGATCAGCAGGCAGCAGGAAGAGAGAGTGACAAAATGCGCCTCCTATCAATCCCCACTACTTCCAACAGTGCCACATCTACACAAACAAAGTCGCACCTTCAATAACGCCACTCTGAATGAATCTATGGGGGACATTTTCATTTAAATCACGAAAAGGAGGAAAGAGTTTATTTCTCTCAGAGTTTCATATTATTGATAGCACTGAGAACAACAAACTTCAACTTTTCCCTTTCTAATTTGTATCCCCCTGATTTCTAGTTGTCTTATTTTTCTATTAGATCTTAAAGTACTATATTGAAGAGAAGGAGGGAGAATGGGCAGCCTTGTTTTGTCCCTGATTTTAGTGGAATTGCTTTATGTTTCTTTATGTTTTTCTCTAATTAATTTGATGTTGGCTATTGACTTGGTGTATATTGCTTTTGTTATGTTTAGATATATCTTGTATCCCTCATAAGGACTTTTAACATGAAGGTGCATTTATTTTGTCAAAGTCTTTTCGGCCTCGAATGAGATGATCATGTGATTTTTTTTCCCCCAGTTTGTTAATATGGTGGAATGTACTGATGGGTTTTCTTTTCTCTTTTTTTTTTTTTTTTTTTTTTTTTTTTCTTTTCTTTTTTCAGGGACTGAAACCCAGGGTCTTGCACTTGCTAGGCAAGCGCTCTACCACTGAGCTAAATCCCCAACCCCCTGATAGGTTTTCTTATACTGAACCACCCCTGCATCCCTGGGATGAAGCCTACTTGATCATGATGGATGATGTTTATGATGTGTTCTTTGATTCAGTTTGCAAGTATTTTTTTGCATCAATGTTCATAAGAGAAACTGTTCTGAAATTCTTTCTTTGTTGTGTCTTTGTGTGGTTTAGGTAGTCAGGGGACTGTGGCCTCATTGAATGAATTTGACAATGTATAGTTTGAGGAATTTTAGTATTAGTTCTTCTTTAAAAGACTGGTAGAATTCTGCACTAAAATATTCTGGCTCAGGGCTTTTGGGGGGTAGAAGACTTTTAAAGACTGCTTCTATTTCCCAGGGCTTATAGGACTATTTAGGTAGTTGATCTGATCTTGAATTAACTTTAGAATGTGGTCTCTGTTTAGAATATCATTCATTACATTTAGATTTTTCAATTGTGTGGAGTACAGGCTTTTGAAGTAAGACCTACTGATTCTTTGAATTTCCTCAGTGCCCATTGTTATGTCTCCCTTTTCATCTCTGAGTACTGTCTCTTTGCCTTTAGTTAGTTTGGATAAGGGTTTGTCCATCTTGTTTATCTCCAAGAACCAGCTCTTGGTTGTTTTGATTCTTCTTATTGTTTCTAATGAATTGACTTCAGCCCTCAGTTTCATTATTTCCTGCCCTAAAATCCTAGCTTCCTCTCCATGAGAGGAGGCCTTGCCTCTCCTGGGGAACTGCAGCATGGAATACATGGAGCTCTTGCTGTTCTCCATGGTAATGATGTCTCACTGATAACTACATTGCCAGATTTCAGGTGTCTTGAAGTAGCCCACCATGTCAATGTTACCAACAAGGTGCCACGAAAAATTAGTAACAGAAGTCTGTCAGCCACCTAGGCTTGGGCTTCTGAATCATTATGTAAACAATTATAATGGGTTCATGGATCACATAAATGCACACATGAAGACCACAGGACTTTGATGGGAGGTTTGTTCTCTCTACATTGAGGATCCCAAGGAAGGAACTCAGGTTTCTAGGCTTGGCAACAAGTACCTTTACCTACTGCTCCATCTCATCAGCTGATCATTGCAACCAAGGCATTTCATAGGCTGTTTATCTGTATTTATGTTCTCCACATAGAACATAAATGTATATGAGTATTATTGGTATTGTACACATTCTTTCTGCCCCAAGAATGAATGTTAACATTAATGAAAACACACATTAACAAATGATTTCCATGGAGGACGCTGTGGGGAGGCTGGAGGTTAGAAATGGCCTAAAAGCCTTTATGGAAACTCTCCTTTTGTTGTAGGCTACATGTCAAATGTAATTGGGTCCTTTACTTCTTTTCTTCCCCTGTAACCCCTGGGGGTAGGATTGAACCTAGATAACTGTGCATGGAAAGCAAATACTCTACCACCAAGTTCCATCCCAGGTCTGAAACTCCATGCAGCTTCTAAAACATTTATTTACAGGGCAGACTGGATGAAGACACTCAGTTGGCAATACGGCCATCTTGAGACTGATTCTTGCAATGGCTGACAGAATGTTTTCAAGACTGGGAGTCTTTAGCTATCTTTGAGGGAGAAAAAAGGCATCTCAGTCCACATTGTATACTAAGGACAGTTTAGTCTGGTAAGGGATGATATGAAACTATTGTCTCATGTCACATGTGCCACTAGAAGAAGCTAGGATACCAAACAAACCCCACATGCTGAGGATCCACAGGTGAGTAAGGCATAGCCAAATCCAGGCTCCTTTCAGGTACTAAGATAGACAAGGTGACCCATCCAATATAGTAGTAACTTGGTAGTGTGGTCTAAACCCAGTCTCACCTAGTTTCCAGTGTATCTGTGGATGGCCATCCTTGGGCCGTGAGGGTCAGTTCATAGAGACCAGGTGACCTATGGTAGAAAGTAGCCTCTACCCTGCTTCTCTGGAAGCTGAGCTTTTAAAAGCCCAGGATTGCCAGCCACTGTCTGGGGACCCACTGGATTACTTCTTCCACACTTTAACTCTCTGACTCACCTCTAGTCTCAGTAAGTCAGTTTCACTCCATAAATCATAAAATAGTTACTGGGAAGAAACATTTCCTCAATATACTCTGAGATCTGCCATGCAAAAGGACAGCTTCAACCATCCCTCCTATGTTCAACGAGGATTGCATAGCCATGCTCCCCACCGGAAACGTGTGGCCACAGCTGCAGGTTCCATTCACTGTGGCTGTGCTTAAGCTTCCTCCCAATACTTCTTAGATTAAGATACTTTTCTTGTTATCGCACCCCAGCCTCCAGAAGGCTAATCTCTATTCTATATTTATCAGATGTGCCTTATCTACACTGCCATCCTAGATTAGCGGGAGAGTTCTGCTCTAAAGTTGGAAATGAGTGATGCTATGGCATGATCCTGAATGCAGAGCCCTGCACAGATGCCTGGCAGCCTAAGACAATGAGCATGCCTACCTCATGTACCTGTACCTACACATCTCCAGTTTCTCCCTTTAGTTGGAGGTGATCCCGTCCAACAAACACAGCACATGCATGGCAAGGACAAAAGCCAACTGCAGAAGGTGAGGTGATGTCGCATAGATTAAGAGCATTTGTCACTCTCAGGAGACTCACATGATGCCTACCAATCAACTATAACAGAGGACCTATTTCCCTCTTCTGGCCTCTGAGGGAACTGAATGCAGGAGGACCACAGACATACAATAGGCAAAACACCCATTCATGTTAAAATAATGAAAATAAATCTGAACAACAAGAAGAAAAGCAGCAAAGGCATGGTCAAGACCAACAGTATTTATAAAAATCTATGTCCCAAGATTTGGAGGGTCATTACCTCTTGTGTGTGGTTATAACTGATACTGTATTGCAAGAAAAACTGAGGCACCTGGCTCTGGGTTTCCTGATTTCTTTTTCACTCCTTTGTGAATGTTTATATTTCCTGAGGAGCTGTAGAGCAACACAGGTCCACAGGCTCAACAATGAACATGTGTTAAAGAGTATTGTATCTTTTAAGAATTACTTATTTTAAGATTTACTTATTTTATTTTGTGAGTACTCTGTTGTTTTCTTCAGACACACCAGAAGAAGACATCAGATCCCATTGCAGATGGTTGTGAGACACCATATAGTTGCTGGGAATTGAACTCAGGTCCTCCAGAAAAGCAATCTGAGCTCTTAACCACTGAGCCATCTCTCCAGCTCCCTAGAGTACTATATTTCAGGGGTAGCAAAATACATGACAGCACGGATATAGTGTGGTAGTGATTATATCATAAAGTATCCATGGAGTAAGCCACATTATCTGCCTGCACACAAGATACCATTCTCCTGTGTGGCCCTGGCTGACTGGGGATTCACTATGTAGCCCAGGCTGTCTGAAACTTACAGAGATCCATCTCTGCCTGTGAGTTCTGGGATTACAGGACCGGGACAGCACACCAGAATAAAAAAGATGGTCTTAAGAGTGAAGAGCTACAGATCAATTTTTTATTTACACACAAAAAATACTATTTTAAAAATGGGCTTTAAAGGGGCCCTGCAAATACCTGAATGGCTCTTATGTTCCAGGAGTGGAGATGGCTTCACTGTAGACATGGAGAAAACTGAATCTGAGCTTTCTCTCTGCAGACTGCGGCATGGAGATAGTCAATCATTCACAAAGAAAGCACCGGGGTTGGGGATTTAGCTCAGTGGTAGAGCGCTTGCCTAGCAAGCGGAAGGCACTGGGTTCGGTCCTCAGCTCCGGAAAAAGGGGAAAAAAAAGTATTAGCTGTGAAAATACATAGCGATGCGTCTGACCATCTCACAAAGAAAGCACCAGGACTGCTAGGGGAGTACCTGCCTGAGTAGGAGCACCACCTGGAGAAGCTGGAAGACTAAAGCTGGGCAAGCAGAGGGTGGCGGCACCCTGCCCAACATACTGGAGCTTCACGGCTGAGAGGAATTCATTTCTCCATTCCAATCCTACTTGACACTTGGTTTGATAGATTAGAGACAGACCTGCTAAAGAGCTGAAACGGGAATAGTCAAGGGAGATAGATGCTCTGGCCCAGTCTTGTGGTCCTCCTGCCCAGTGCCTGCCTCCCTCCACTCCAGCAAAGTGTTCCTCACTGTTCTCTGATACAAACCTAACCTATACCTAATGTACCAACACACTGTCCGTGAAAAATCTTTTCAATACCTTAGAGTGCCAGGAAAACCTCTTTGAAAACTGGCCTACATCTGTTTTTTTAGAAGAATGCTCTGGCCTCCTCCATTGCAATTTACAACCTCTTCCAAATTAACCTTCCTTCCTTCCTCCTCCTCCTCCTCCTCCTCCTCCTCCTCCTCCTCCTCCTCCTCCTCCTCCTCCTCCTCCTTCTCTAAGAAGCCAATGAGGCATCACATAGCTAACTTGACCACATAGGGGAAGAACAACGTTTAAAGTGATACCCCATGATATAAAGACAATGACAAAATTCTAAGTCACACCACATTGGGTGAACCAGAGCATTCATTATTTTGCTCTTGATCACAGCAAAGTCCTCCATCTCACTTTTCCAAACAGCCAGTATCCTTTTCCTCTTTGTGGAACTTATATCTAACTCCTCCTCTGGACAAGTCCTCTACATAATGTTTTTTCAGACAGGGCTCCCATACCCTTTGTGTTAGTTAGGTTTACTATTGCTATGATGAAATGCCATGAAATACCAAGTTGGGGTGGAAAGAGTTTATTTGGCATATACTTCCATATCGTCACAGTCAACTGAAGAAAGTCAAGACAGTAACTCAAGCAGAGCTTGAGGCAGAAGCTGATGCAGAGGCCATGGAAGGGAGCTGTGTACTGACTTGTTCATTATGGCTTGCTTAGTCTACTTTCTTATAGAACCAGGCCAGAGATGCTAGCACCCACAATGGACTGGACCCTCCCCCATCAAACACTAATAAAAAAAATGCCTTACAGCTGGATCTTATGAAGGCATTTTCTCAGTTGAAGTTCCCTCCTTTCCGTTGACTCTAGCTTGTGTCAAGTTGACACAAAGCTAGACAGGACATCCCTTCTTCAGACAGACCCTCTATCTGTCTCTCAACAGGCTGTGTGTGTATTCATTGCTTTTGTGTCTCTGTAGCAGAATACCTGACAAAAGCAAGTTATAGAACATACTTGGAGTTGGAGAGATGGCTCAGAGGTTAAGAGCACTGACTAGTCTTTCAGATGTACTGAGTTCAATTCCCAGCAACCACATGGTGGCTCACAACCATCTGTAATGGGATCTGATGCCCTCTTCTGGTGTGTCTGAAGAGAGCTACAGGCTACAGTGTACTCATGTACATTAGATAAATATTAGAAGAAGGAGGAAGAAGAAAAGGAGGAGGAGAAGGAGAAAAAGAAAGCAACACTTATTTTGGATCATCCAGATGGTCTCCATCCATCATGGAAAGGAAAGCCTGTGAGAGTGGTTCAGATGATGTCAACAGGAACATGTGTTATAGAATGTTCACGTGGCAACTGCAAAAGCCCCCAACCCCGGCTTTCTCCTTTTCCCTTTCATTTCATCTGGACTCTGCCTAGGAGATAATTAATATAAGCACATCTGGGATGGGTATTTTCCTGTTAACCAGCTGGATATGGCCCCATGGACAAACTTAAATGGAGCCTTAGTGTCCTCGGATGATTGTAAATCCAGCCAGACTAACAATGAAAAGTAACCATAAGTTTGCTTTCTGTAACTGTGATAAACTGTGATATAACCAAAAAGCAACTAAGGAGGAAAGGTTTATTTAGTTTATGCTTTCACATCAAGTCCACCTTTGAGGGAAATCAGGGCAAGACTCAAAGCAGGGACCTGGAGGTAGGAACTGAAGCAGAAGCAGTGGAGGAACACTGTTTATTGAACCTCTCTCAGGCTCTGTTCAGCTACCATTTCTATGCGGTGGCTAAAGAAGCTCCATTTTTATGCCAAGCAACCTGATAAGCACTGGCCATTTTTCTATGGATCTAGTCCCTGGATGATAAGTTCCTGGTAGCCCTGACTCTGTGATACACACCAATTCCCACCCAAAAAAATGGACAACCATGACTATCTTTGTAATGACCTGACTAACTGCTTTTTTTTTTTTTTGCTTCTGTAACTTGCTTATACAAATACTCGAAGTCGGTTTTGAGTTGCCTTTACCACTTAACTAGGCAGAACAGTCCAGTTTTCGCTTGCTTTCATAGATATCGAAGGTCTTATGATTTTTTTCCTTAAGAAAAAAGAAAACTTTCTTATATCCGTTCTTCAAAGCAATCTCAAATAGGGTTCAGAGATTGTTCATCCTGCTAGCAAATAATCAATAAATCTACTTTGATTGAGTCCATGGCCTTTTCCCAGGAGTCCCAGCAGAATCATCGCATTCATTTTACAAAGAGACAGACTCTTTATTCCAGAAATCATCCTTCTTAAAATGTGGCCTTCAGGTTCTGCTCCTTAAAACATAAAATTCTATATATTCAAAGATATATTACAGCATCATTTCTAATATTAAAATGTTGGAAATAACTAATCAGGTGCAATGCTGTGGGCCTGGAGTTGTAGCTACTTGGGACACTCAGCTGAGGAGTGCTTAGCCCAAGAATTCAAGGTCAGCCTGGGCTACAGACTGAGAAACTATCTCAAAGGAAAAGAAAAAAAAAACAAAAAAAACAAAAAACACAGAAACAGCGTTGACTACCTTCCCTTGGGTAATGCACGAAAATACGAGAATGTGTGGAAAGATTATGATACAGCCATATGTAGGGTGATTTCCTCATGGCACCCCAAAACAAAGTACAAGAGCTTCAGATTTTAAAGGACTCCATTAGTGTCTGTGACTGCAGCCCTCCGACCAGCAGAGGGGACCTTCCACCAGTCTCGACTTTTAGTCCACAGAAGTTAGCGTACGGAAGTCCCGCCCCTGCCGGAAGTGATGCCATTGAAAAATCCCGGAAGTTACTGGCGTCTGTAGGCATGGGGCCTGCTGTCTGTGGTGTAGAGCACAGGCTCATGGCTCGCACGAAGTGTAGCGGCGTCCGTCGCGGTCCGGGCGGTGGGAAGGGACCCCTGAAACGGCTACGGCTGGCCGTGGAAGGCTTCGTGCGGGCTACCTCCGAGAGCGAAGCCTGCGAGAATCGCAGCGCTGTGGCGCGCTCCCGGCCTGGCGACCGAAAGAGCCGCAAGGAGCTTCGAAAGAAGAAGCGACAGCTGAGGAAAGTGCGGCGCCTGCAGAGGACAGTAGGCTCCGGATCAGGGGACCAAGAAGGGAATGTTGGCCTTAACGGTGGCCCGGAAACTCGGCCGCCCACTGAGATGAGGCCGACCCCCGCCAAGGCTACAGCAACCCCTGTCAAGGCCAGTGCTCCCTCCGCTAACACCAAGGCCTCGGCGACCCAGCCTAAGGCCAATAGTTCCTACTCCAAGGCTACCGTGACTTCAACTCAGGCAAAGGCTAAAGGTGCTCCCGGAAAGCCTGGTCCTGCCACCGCCACTGCCCGGAAGCGGGCACTTCTAGCGGCCAATGAGGAGGAGGACCGAGAGATCAGAAAGCTGGAACGATGCCTCGGCCTCCACAAGCGTAAGAAGGGTGATGGTAGCTCCGTACCGCTCAGTTTCGCGCGCGACGGTCTAGACTACATCCTGGGGGCCCTGGAATATGGGAGAAGCGGTGGCCTGTACGAAAGCAGCGAGGAAGAGGAGGAAGAAAAGGTGGAGACTGGACAGACATTCTTGGAGAGTGACCCTGAGAGCAATTCTGAAGAAAGTGAGGAGGACCCAGACTCTCAAGTGCCGCAGGAGGATCAGGAAGATGTAAACTCCCAAAAGGAAGGAGAAGCAGAAAGTGGGACAAGAGTAAATAAAGGGAATAAGAAAGTGCGTTTTGCAGAAGTTGTAGAAAAGAGCGAAAGTTCTTTGGAAGATGACTTAGAACATCAGGTATGGCACAAACAACCTGTAGGTCCTCTGGGCTGTCATTCCAAAGTGAGGGGTAGAGTACAGAACAGTATTCGTACTAACACAGTGGAGGCCACAGCCTGCTGAGGAACAGGCAGGCCCAGGCCGTTCTAGGCATTCATAGAACTTCACTTCGTTAAATAGCAGTATCCTATAATGATAGTTGCTACAAGTTTTCACGGGGTTAGCATTTGGAATAAATAACAACAACAACAAATACTGGATTTTCCACTGTAAATTTGTGTTTGCAATTTTCTTCCTGTTTTCAAGGAGAGTCACTCTGTTGAAAGTGGTGAAAAGTACATCCCTCCTCAGTTGAGAAGTGAGGAGACAGTAGATGTCCAAAAGAAAGAAGAGCTAGACAGGCTCAAGAAACATGTTAAAGGCCTAATTAACAGGTAACCTTACAGAAATATGATGTACTATCACTTAACTGTAGAAACTATCTGAAAAGCGGGTGATGTGAATTCATCTAGTGGCAAACAGGGTCCTCAGCCCTTGAGTCACCATCTGTATTTTTGTTTAATTGTCCATTTTAGGCATAAAGCATCAGAAGGTTCATTGGAAGCCACATGGGTGGGAATTTGTCACTTACCTTTTCTTGTTGGCTCTTTAGTCTTACAAATGAATTGGAGTCACTTGTCTAAAGCCTTCTCCAGCTCTTTCACGTCCTTCACTCATCCTTGTTCAGGTATTTCTTCCAAGCCCCAAAGATGACCATTATCCTGGCCTCTAGCACCTCATCCAGTTTTGTCAGATTTCAAATATGTATTGTTCTTTTGTTGCTTAACTTGTTATTGTAGATCACTGGGAATTGTGAAGACAATGTAGGGAGGTCCTTTTTGTACTAAAGGACCTGGACAGTGACTCTGCTCATGGCCTTGAGGGCCTGTCTGGAGGTATCACTCCCAGGCTAGATTACAATTAAAAACAAATGGCCAAGTTGATAGAGTACTCATCTAACATGCACAAACCTGAAGCCCTCCACACCACATAAACTAGAGGAGGTGGTACTTGCCTGTTTTCCTGAGCCTCAGAAGGAAGAGAGATATTGAAACTGATTGATTCTATGCAGTTTTGTTGCCTGAAGATTTTAGTGTCTGCTACCGATACCAAGGTACATGGCTGTTCTGTCACATCTCCTTCTCTCTCCTCTGTGCTTTTTATTTCTTTTTCATTAAAGCCCATGACATCCTGTAGCTTTGCCATTACCTGTTGTTTTGACAGCAAGTCCAGTTTGAAGCACAGGTACACAATGGGTTTAGGAACTGAGTGTGCTTGTGTTGTCTAAGAGATGAAACAAGTTCATGTTTTTCCTCTTAACTCACCACCTAAGAGTGATCACTGCCTTTAGGGGATATTAGATGAGATTACCTGTAGGCATGTACAGACTGAGGGAGGACCCCAAGGAATGAATGCTTCAGTGGCTGAGCTGTGCTAAAAGACAACGTTCATTATTTCAATTATTATATAAAGGATAACTGACATTATTTCAGGATTCTAGAGTGTGTTATGAGCAGTACACACCAGGTTTTTGTGGCAAAGTCAGGGTAGTTTCTGGTTTAGAAATACACATAAAATAGAATGCATTGGTAACACTTTGCATGCGTTCCACTGCAGGTTGAGTGAACCAAACATGGCTTCTATAAGTGGGCAGCTAGAGGAGCTGTACATGGCCCACAGCAGGAAGTACATGAACGATACTCTGACTGCTGTCCTCATGGATGCCTGTGTCACTACCTCAACCATGCCCAGCAGACTGATGATGGAGCATGTCCTCTTAGTCAGTATCCTCCACCACACGGTCGGAACAGAGGTACAGTTGCGCCTTTTCTCCATGCCCTAACTATGCCACCTAGAAGGATATTCAAAGGGAGTCAGTGAGGTCGAGAAGCTTAGGAAACTAAGGACAGAGTGACCCAACTACATCAAAAACCCTGCCCTGGCTACCTCAGGAACTGTGCTTCTGTGATAATCTCCCCTTCTGCCCTGCCAAGGGCTATGCTTATTTTTACATGTGAATGTTGGAGTCCATTTTCTTGACATTACAAAGCGTAATGGATGCCCTGGACAGCTTTCCTTGTGTCCCATAATCACAGTAATTGACACTGTTCTCTGGCTGCTGTGGTGCTTCCCCCATTCTATACCACACTGGGACAGTTCAGCAGACTTAATCAAAGTGATTTTAGTACAAATGGCATTTCACTGAGTTATTTTAAAAGTCATAGATGTGGCTACCACAGCACATCAAGAATTTACTTGCTTCGAAAACCTGAAATTATTGGTCCTATTTCCCATTTAAACCTTTGCTAATAGCATGAAGGACAATGAGATGACTTGTTCAAGGGGAAGTCATTATAGTACTTTAGCTAATGACATTCACTAAAGCTTGTGCCAGATATGCTATGCTCTCAGGATGCTGATTTCCATTAAACTGTGCTGAGAAAAAGCTCCCAAGAACTCATGGAAGGGGGGAAAATGTTAAAGATGTTCTTAACTACTGTGTCTTTCCTCAAGCACTCAACACTCAGGCCTTTGCAGATTTGTGCTGGAACTCACATAGCAGAGTCAGTATTAACAACATGATATCTGTTCATATTTCTAAGTTATACTAGTGTGTTTAATTTTAAAGAAATATTAGAATTTAGATTTTGGCCTGTTACATAATTGGACCTATCTGTGTGCTGAAAACAAACCTGAATTAGTGTCTCAATGTTTCTTGCTCTCTGAAGAATCCTGTCTTTGTTAACACTGTACATGAGCATAACATGGCATACTGCTATGTGAGGGTGTTCTTAGGTTTTTTTCTAAAGTGAGAAAACCTGAACTGGAAATCAAGCCTCAAGTCTTTAGTTTTGGCTTCCAGAAATGAGTGTTGCCAGTCTGTTGTGTCTTTCTGATTTCTTCAGCTTCAGTGTTTTGCAGTCTAAGAGTTCTGTGTGGTCTTGCCCATTATACTCTGAACTGACTGGGTCTCTTCAGCCCTCCTTTGTTTGTGTGTCATACCTAATCTAAATTTTACAGTGACTCTGCACATGGCCTCTGACACTAAACCAGGTTACAACCAGCTGCCTACAACCTACTTACCCTGGTCTAGTTCCTGGAGACCCAGACCAAATGCTGGGAATCACACCCAGTGATACTTCCTTGCCAGTCTGTCCCAGATCACTCTGTGAGCAGCCCTTTCTTCCCCCATCTATCACAGTTGCCTACTCATCTCCCAGCTGGATGTCCTGCAAAAGAAAATAGTCACAAGATAATGCTACCAGCAGGAGGGTCATCACTACGATTTCTGTTTTCAGGATTCACTGCCTTTTGTTCAGAACCACCACAGATTCAAGCCCTGGCCTCCTTCTTCCCCAAAACACACATAGGCATTATAAATTGAATGTTCCAGAACAACAAGAGGGCTGCTGCCATAGTGGCCTTGTCCAGCTTCCTCAGGCCTCTGCTAGTTCTTGGCCTGGTGCTGTCCCCTGGTTATCATCTTTACATAACATAGGTTCTGACATCAAACTCAGGTTGTTGGGTGGGAAGCAAGCTCCTTTATGCTAAGCCATCTCACTGGCACATTTTTTAAAGAAGTTTTTCCAAGGAGATACAGTAACATCTGGCTAAAACCTGCTTTGTCGTTGATTCTAAAGAAATGAAAGTATCTTTACAGAAAGGATTTGTATGCCGAGGCAAGCACTCAGTTCTGTGTTTGTTATCTAGAATCTTCTCATCCGTATGTGAATCCTGCATTTCTAGTTACCAGCACCTCAGTTGGGGTTCTTACCCCTCCTACCTAATGTTGCACTTTGCAGGAGTTCCTTTGCAGTTTTTACGGCAGGGCCACAGAGGGGTGTGATGATGTCTCTTTCATCTCCTTCAGGTTGGTGCTTGCTTCCTTGAAGCTGTGGTGAAGAAGTTTGATGATGTCTATAGAGATGGAGGTGAGGGGAAAGAACTGGACAACCTCTTTACCATGATTGCTCATTTGTACAACTTCCACGTGGTACAGTCTCTCCTCATCTTTGACATTTTAAAGAAGCTTGTTGGAACTTTTACGGAAAGAGACATTGAGCTGATCCTGTTGATGCTGAAAAATGTGGGCTTTGCATTGAGAAAAGATGATGCCTTGTCACTTAAGGAACTGATCACAGAAGCCCAGGCCCAGGCCATTGGTGCAGGCAACAAGTTTCAGGACCAGAACAGGGTAGGAGCGCTGCTTGACCTGCTGAGTATCTATGAGGCACAGAGGACAGAATAAAAATGAGTGTCTGGCAAAACACTAGCATTCGTGTCCTAATGCTGTTCTCTTCTGCCTCACCTGCTACTGTGGCTTTGTCCTCAGTCTGCAAACTGACCTTGCTTTGGGAGGCTTTGTTTTTGTTTCCTTGGATTTTTGAAATAGAATCTCACTCTGTAGCCCAGGCTAGTCTCAAACTCATGATCCTCTTCTGAGTGCTGGGGTTACATATGTATACCACTATACCTTTTTTTTTAAACTCAAGACTTGTTTTTTTTTTTTTTTTTTTTTTTTTATTAAGAAATCATACACATTTTATAGTTATAATGGGTTTGTTTGTTTGTCCTCTCAGAAGTT
This sequence comes from Rattus rattus, assembly GCF_011064425.1. NCBI lineage: Eukaryota > Metazoa > Chordata > Mammalia > Rodentia > Muridae > Rattus > Rattus rattus. The sequence goes on along the minus strand of NC_046159.1, from coordinate 157,496,572 downwards.
GTTTCCCAGGAAGCTTGAGTGTCAGCCTGGATTGAATGTTTGGCACTGCTTCTGAACAGCAGAGACTTGGGTCTTACCAACCAGTTTCTCCTATAAAATAGGTCCCACCTCATGTGAAGGGTAGATGGCACCTGAGAGGTCCTCAAAAAGAAAGGAGAAAGTGACCTATTGAAAAGAACCAGTGTGACCTTTGCCAGAGAAGATAGGCCAGGTCCTCACACATGGGCCTAGGGAGCCAGGTTTTTTTCTTGAGTAGAGGCAGGTCTTCACAGATAGTTGATTGGCAGATCCTGTACTTTGCTAGCCACTTTGACCCCAGTGTAGAATAATAGGAGGGCCAGAGCAGGAAAAGGCTTCAGGAATCTTGAAACAAAAGTGGCATGTGTGAGAGTTGTGGCAGAGGATGCAGCCTTAGGAGTCAGAAATAATGTTCATGCTATGGGAATTTGGAAGAGGTGAGGCTGGAAGGGAAGATGGCCCTACTTCTGACTGGTTGGTAGTCTAATTGGCATCTAGAGTAAGTCTTGAGGGTGGGTTTGCCATGAAGGATACTACTGAGTCACCCTCATACCAGGACTGGGGTTGTGGAAGTAGAGGAGGGAAAGTCTGGATAGTGCTGAGGTTTGAGACTCTACTATTTTAAAAACTGTATCCCTGAATGCAGTGTTGAAGGTAACACAGACTACCTCCAGCTGTCAGTGATCTCATCAGTGGTGCCCCTCTGCTTCAGCTGTGATGTATTTCTTACCAAGCTCAATCATCGGTGACTGTTAGTGATGAGTTTGGGTGGATTTCTTTTCCCTTAAGGTACGGTTTATGTTGGAAACAATGCTGGCTCTGAAGAACAATGACATGCGTAAAATCCCTGGCTATGATCCTGAGCCTGTGGAAAAGCTGAAGAAGTTGCAGAGAGCTCTGGTGAGTGATACCCTACTCTGTCCTGAACCTCCATACCATTATGGACCCAGGGTGACAATGGTTCAGGCTATGTTGAGCACTAGTCTTAGAAACTGTACATCTGGCCAAGCAGTAATGGGTATACCTTTTTTTTTTTTCATTTATTTATTCACTTTACATTTCGATCGTAGCCCCTTCTTCTTCCCAGTCCCCTCACGTAGCCTCTCTCCCATCTCCCCATCCTCTTCTCAGAGAAGTGGGAGGCCCCCGTGAGTATCGCTCCACCCTGGCACATCAAGTCATTGCAGGATTAGGGGTATCCTCTCCCACTGAGGCCAAACAAGGTGTCTCCAGAACAGGATCCACAGGCAGTCAGCAGATATAGGGACAGTACCCACTCCAGTTGTTCGGGGACCTACATGAAGATCAAGCTGTACATCTGCTACATATGAGTGGCATACACCTTAAAATCCAGCCCTCAGGAGGCAGAAGCAAGGTTGAGCTCTCAGTTTGAGGCCAGCCTGGTCTACAGAGTGAGTTCTAGGACAGTCAAGACTGCACAGAGAAGCCCTGTTTTGAAAAACCAAGAAGGAGGAAGAGGAAGAAGAAAGGTGGAGGAGGAGGAGGAGGAGGAGGAGGAGGAGGAGGAGGAGGAGGAGGAGGAGGAGGAGGAGGAGGAGGAGGAGGAGGAGGAGGAGGAGACGACAGAGATGGGAGGAGGGGGTTGTACATCAGTAGTGATAATTCCATCAAATTAGTTGACTACCCATATGAATCTTCTAAGGTGCTAAACTCAGGCTGTATGATGGCTTCCTCTGTTGGTACTCAGAAGACCAGGCCCCAAATGGAACCAGGAGGCTCTCCTCGGGTGTTCAACCTGTAGTCCTGGCACAAGATGGTCATCATGATCATTCTGAGTCTTTAGTCACATAGCCATTGGTACAGGTCCTAGGTCACACACAGTTGAATGGTGGACCCACAGACTTGACACAACACTGAGGTGATGGCTCTTTGTGGCCTTTTTCCAATCAGTTGTCTGTGATTCACTGCCATAGTCGTACACCAAAACTGCCATTGTCAAAGAGATCATGACAGAAGTGCAGGTGTGAATAAGCTGAAACACTTCATGAAGCCTTTTCTTTTAATCAGGTTCGAAATGCTAGCTCAGGTTCTGAGACTCAGCTTCGCATCTCCTGGGATGGCATCTTGAATGCAGAGCAGACTGGTCGCTGGTGGATTGTGGGGTCTGCATGGAGTGGGACCCCAATGATTGACAACCATCACACACACCTGCAGAAGCCACTTGCAGGCACGGTATGAAGACCTTGTTGGCTGCCTGGCTATACGCACCCTGGTGCATTAGAAGCCTGTTCTGCTTAAAGTAGCTCCCTGCTCATGTCAGCCTATGATTAATTAATTGAGTTTCTCTGCTTCTTAAGAATTTTTAAAAGTTTCAACCCCAGGGACTAGAGAGATGGCTCAGCGGTTAAGAGCACTGACTGCTCTTCCAGGGGTCCTGAGTTCAAATCCCAGCAACCACATGGTGGCTCACAACCATCTGTAATAGAACCTGATGCCCTCTTCTGGTGTGTCTGAAGCTATGGTGTACTCACATACATAAAATAAATATATATCTAAAAAAAAAAAAAAAAATTTCAACCCCAATTCAGACAAAATCTAGAAATTGAATGAGAGAGGTGAGAAAATGAAACTCATTTGATAGGGGCTGTTATTGGAACTCAGCAACATGCTGTTCTCAGAAAGTATAGGTTCTGGTCCCTGCTGTGGATTCAGATTGTAACTCCAGTGTCCTTGTCTTTCCTGCCCGGGAACCCCACTTGGTAGTTGTGGCTCCTAAGCTCTAGCAGCAGCTTGTGTCTGCACTTGGTCTTCACCTGTGCCCAGATCTGATCCACAGGTCTGATCACCTCCAGAGAAGGCTCCCACTGAGCTCTTCTTTTGCAGATTTGCCCAAGAATACAGGCTTGGTACTTAGTGCACACATGCACACACAGTTTATAGTCACAAGTGTTCAAGTGTGAGTGTTACTCTTCAGAATGCAAGTTTAGACACATGCTAGAGTAGTGTCCTGTCTCTGAAGAGACTGCTTTCATTGAGATAATGGAGTGGTCTGGGAACTGGTTCTCTTTTCAGGCTAGCTCTAAGATGCTGGAGCTTGCCAGGAAGCAGAGAATGAACACTGATGTCAGGAGGAATATATTCTGTACTATGATGACGAGTGAGGACTTCTTGGATGCCTTTGAGAAGCTGCTGAAGTAAGCATTGGTGGGAACACTTTTTGATTTTTATTTAATAGACATGATAGAAATTGATCTTGGTTTTAGCTTTTGGATAATTTGAGGAACGGAATCTTTCCTGTTACTGCTCTCTTACCTGGGCTTGAGGTCTCATGCGACCCCCTGCTAGTATATCCTTGGTAAATAGCGCTGTGTGGTGCCAAGATTTTAGAGTTTGGCTAGCAGTGTTAGGTAACCAGCCACCTGATTAGTCTGTTAGGGCTGTTGATTATTGAGAATTATTATTTCTGTCTTTCAGACTCTTGATGTAAAACTTACAATATATTTTCTATAATTAGTTGTAAATTTTACAAAGTATTTCTAAAATAAACTTAGAAATAAGTACAAGTCTGATGATTGGGTCTCTGAACTGGGCCTTGTTGATATGAACATCAGTGCCAGGCTCTGGCAGCAGCTTGTGTCTGCACTTGGTCTTCACCTGTGCACAGATCTGATCCACAGGTCTGATCACCTCCAGAGAAGGCTCCCACTGAGCTCTTCTTTTGCAGATTTGCCCAAGAATACAGTCTTGGTACTTAGTGCACACATGCACACACAGTTTATAGTCACAAGTGTTCAAGTGTGAGTGTTACTCTTCAGAATGCAAGTTTAGACACATGCTAGAGTAGTGTCCTGTCTCTGAAGAGACTGCTTTCATTGAGATAATGGAGTGGTCTGGGAACTGGTTCTCTTTTCAGGCTAGCTCTAAGATGCTGGAGCTTGCTTCTTCTGTTTCTGAAACCTTACTATATGCTGAATGTATGTAGTCTCATACTCACTGCTAGCATGGTGGTATAACCTGTTACCCTAGCACTTGAGAGGCCAAAGCTGGAGACATGCTTCCAGGCCAGCCAGGATACAAAAGAAAAGGTATACCAGACTTAGCAGCGACTCCCTGGGACTGTAACTCAACAGTGTGCGGCCCTGGAGTCCAGCATTGCAGTTTTGTTTTGTTTTGTTTAATCCCTGTCTGTTCTTGTGGATATTTAACCTCATGGATTAATTAGTACAGCTGAAATGAAACTGGTTGTTTGGATGACCCACATACACATTGAGCAGCATGCTGCTTCTGTTGGGGTTTGTTGTTTGGGGAAGTTGTGGGGATAAAGTGGCAGCAGATTTGCTGTTTTCTCCTAAGTCTAGAGCCTTTGTCTCCAACCATTGAATTCAAAGGGCAATTAGTTGGGTCTAGGACATGGCTCAGTGGTGGAGGGTTTGCCTGGCATGTACAGGACTGTGTGGCATGCACAGGGCAGTCGTTCTGCTCTTAATATGCCTCCTCACTGTCACAAGAAGAATAAAGACAAATCAGTTGCCAAAAACTCAAAGGCTGTATGTTCTTCCACTGTAGGGTAGACACCAGCTATGGGTCCTCTTGGCGTCTGGGATACTTGTCAGTCAGCTCTACAGAAGGCTGAGCACCCAAGCTCACAGTAGCACCCAAGCTCACACTAGCACAGGTAGTTCTAAAGGATTCTCTGCCCAGGCCAAGGAGTCAGTCTTGACTTCATGACTGTTGACATGTTTATATAGCAGACCTAGAGGCTCAAAAAATACATTTTTGGTGGCCTCTGTTTCAAAGAGAATGCCTGCTACAAAGAAAGGAAAGAGGTTTAGTGGGTGTGGAACTTACTGTGCTTCCACTGTGGTGGCTACTACCAGACACTTGGGACTACCCACACTCACAGGACTATACAAAGAACACAGTGGGTTTTGCTGTGAGTTTTACCTGGAGAAGGTTTCCCTATACAGCTCAAGTTGGTCTTGAGCTTCACACCTGCATAAGAATATAAACCAGTCCTCAGCTTTGTACCCAGTATTCAACTTGGGAGTTGTGTTGTACCTTACACATTAGGCTTGTGTTATTGAAAAGACTGAGGCCCAAAGAATCTAGAAACAAAAGTGGACTGTGGCTGTCACCGTCCTCTTAACCAACTCATTTGCCACTGGACTCCTCAGATAAGGAGAAGATGATTTTGCCATAAAAATTGAAAGCAGGCCTCACCACCAAGCCCTCACCATCTGCACCAGATAGCAGAGCTGGCCCTGCCCCTTATGGGCCTCAGCACTCTGAAGCGTAGACCCTGCACCTCACCTAGGCAGCACAGTAGTGACTAAGTGATCCTAGTGACTAAGGTACATGAGCCAGCCCCAAGGACATAAGGACAGGACAGCTGACCCTCCCCTTGCCAGCTGGTTCATTGGTGAGCTAGCCAGAGCAGTGCTAGAGAGCTTGCCCTGGTGGTATTGGGCATAGGAGGACTGGTGGGCTGACCAACTCAGTTACCTCCCAGGTCCAGAACCAGGGCTTTGAGTTGGCCCGCCCAACATCTACCCCATCTATGGGCTTCTGGAGCATGTGAAGTCCTACAGATCCAAAGCTGCAGGATCTCCATATTACAGGGCAACAGCAGACTAAGAGGACTCCCCATAAGGATCCAGTATTGGTAGTATAGCAGAAGCCAGAGACCTCAAACCAGACCAGTGGCACGTTGCAATGAATATTTGCAAGTAAAGATGTTTGGACAAAAGGTTATATAATGTGTGATAGACCATGACATGCTGCAGCCCCCACCACAAGATGATTTGTTTGTTTGTTTGTTTGTTTGTTTTAATTCTATCTTCTTTTGGAGAGGCGATTGCAAGGGCAGGTACAAAGGGATGAGGAGATGAACGGCATTGGGGTATGTGATATGAAATCACAAACAATGGATAAAATGTTAAACAGAAAACTGAAAGACTATATTCTTAGTCTGGCTGTTTGTCTGCAGGCTTGGGCTGAAGGACCAGCAGGAGAGAGAAATAGTTCATATCCTCATGGACTGCTGCCTGCAAGAGAAAACCTACAACCCTTTCTATGCTTTCCTGGCCAGCAAGTTCTGTGCCTATGAAAGGAGATTCCAGGTAACCTAAGACCACCAGTACATCCGCCTGGCGCATTACCAGGAGTTTTGTGCCCCACGTGGGACAAAGTAACAAGGATCCAGGCCAAGGCAGCTTAGCTGTTACAGCTAGAATGATTGTGGCCTTCTGACTGGATGCCTCTAGTTTTTTAAGGCACTAAAAACCTCTCTTCAAAGCTGTGTGTTAACGTGTGGGACAAAACTTCAAAAGGGACTTCTATGATGGTATCAGGATAGTATCAGGAAGAAAGACAGTGAAGTTGTTCCTATTCCCAGGAACTGGGTTATTGACAAGTGACTAAGAAATAGGGTACCTTTAAAGTACATTTCTGTTAAGTTGTTCCAATGATTTGTTGCATTTTAACTTTTTTCTTCTTTACTATTTATTAACCAGATGACTTTCCAGTTCAGCATATGGGACAAATTTCGGGACTTAGAAAATTTGTCAGGCACTAAGTTCTCAAACCTAGTTTATCTGCTGACACACTTGTTGAAGACAAAGTCGCTTCCACTTTCTGTTCTAAAGGTTTGTATAGTGCAAGAAATTAATATAAGTAGCTAAGACAGTATAAATTATTTTGTATATTTTAAAATGTATTTTTTGAGATTCTGATGTTTTGAGCGGTTTGGGGATGGGGTATTGGAGGACAGGGTTTCCCTGTATAGTCTTGGCTGTTCTGGAACTCGCTCTGTAGACCAGGCTAGCTTTGAACTCAGAGATCTGCCTGCCTCTGCCTCCCAGTGTTGAGATTAAAGGCAAGTACACATACACACTAGCTATGAAGTGTTTTCATTATAATAGCCATCACAGAAATACCCAGGCAGCACACTCTATAAATTCACTTAGAGTATAGTGCCCAATTATAAGTTTGCATCGGTTTGTTTTGTTTTGTTCTGCTTTATATTTAGTGTGAGTGCATGCGTGCGTGCTTGCATGTGCTGAGGTCACAGATCATCTGGGAGTATAGAGTGAAGTAGAACTTTGTTTTCAGGGTTACTATTGCAAGTCAGGGCAGGAACTTGGAGGCAGATGCTTTCTTATAGAACCCAGGACAGTCAGCCTAAGATGGCCTCACCCACAATGGGCTGAGCCCTCCTACATCAATCACTACAGCCCAGCTTTTTTTTTTTTTTTTTTTTCCCCTCCTTTTCTTGAGATAGGCACTACAGTGTATCTTACAGAGACATTTTCTCAATTGAGCTTCCTTCTTAGGTGACTCTAGTTTGTGTGAAGTTGACATAAAACTAGCCAGGACAGACTTTGCTTATAAAGATGCAATTGTGGATCTTCACTGCAAAATACCACAAGACTGTAGTTCACCACCCCTACACTTGGGGTCTTCAAAGCCTTGAGACACCAGTACAGAAGACAGTGAAGCACAGGAGGTAGGGATTCCTGACCTTTTAACAAGACTAAAGGAGATAAACAGTAGAGACAAGTCAAGATGCTAACTTGATGTAAGTTCAGTGTCCTGTGACATTGTTGATCTGCAGGGCAGCATCCTATGCGTTTGAATTTCCTGCCTTTCATCAAAGTTTCTACTCATAATTTCCTGGTGACCATGAGAAGTAGGCAGGAACCAATTGTGTGTGGTAGGGCTTATACTAGGGTTCTCCCGAGTAACAGACTTATAGAATGAATCGAAATCGATATATAGAAAGAGGATTTATTAGAATGACTTACAGGCTGCAGTCCAGCTAATCCAACAGTGGCTATCTGTGAACAAAAAGTCCAGGAACCAGTAGTTGTTCAGCCCAGGAGGCTGGATGTCTCAGCTAGTCTTCAGTATATACTGGAATCGCAAAGGAGAAGACTCTAATGCTAGTGAAGGAATGGACTTGCTAGCAAGGCAGGGCAAGAAGGCAAAACACAAAAGATCCCTCCTTTCTTGTCCTTACATAGGCTTTGAACAAAAGGTGTAGTCAAGATTCTAATTAAAAGTGGATCTTCCTACTTCAAATTAAGCAAAAACATCCCTCACAGGTGAGCCCTCCATTTCAGAATTTTAGTTAATTCTAGATGTAGTCCAGTTGACAACAGGAGTAACCAGCACAGAGCACACCCCTGACCTTGTTCCTGGGCTCATGTTTGTGCCCCTGAGCTCTTCTCGAGGAAGCTACTCTTTAATATAGTATTTATTCTTGTTCATAGGCTTTTTCCTACCCTGTATCTAAACAGAGCATATGTGGGCATTGTTCAGGCCTCTCTGGGCAGAACCTTGTCACCACACCCTGTCCTCTTGCAGCTTTTCCTTTTTTTCAAATAAGATGAAGGGCATTTTATTAGCATTTTAAAAAGGGAAAACCACAGGCAAGCTGTAAAACCTCAGTAGCTGGAGAAGAGAAGGGAAAATGACCATGCCATTTAAGCTGGCGTGGAGGTCAGACACAAGAAGAAACGTCCTTCCTGATGGGATGAGTTGGAGGAGGAAGAGTGTTAAGGAAAGAATACTGTGAAGCTCTCTTCAAATTCAACTTGAGCTTGTTTCCTCCATGTTGGTGTCTGTGGTTGTCTAGGCATAGTGTCTTTATCCTACAGCTAAAGATAAGATGCTTTGCTCAGTTTTTGATGCTCTTCTAGGAAATGTGTGCGTGCGTGCGTGCGTGCGTATGCTTATCTAATCCTCTGTGTGGAATTCTAACTAAAGAGTAACTACTTCAGAGGACAGAGAACTCCAATCCAGGGTTTGGAGTGTATGTACCCTGTAGCTATGATCCCCACTGCATTCCAGCTCACAGCCTAGGAACCAGCTCACCTTGCCAGTGGTACTCTGTGTCACTGCAAGCAGTAGCCAACTGGCAGCCAGTATTATAGTGAGTGGGAAGGGCCACAAACCATGGTAAAACGGAATCAGCATGATGGTGCTTTCCTATCTCCTGATCCTTAGGTAGTTGAATTTAGTGAATTGGATAAACCCAGAGTTCACTTCCTGCGGAGAGTGTTGACTGAGCTATTGATGGAAACAGAAGACGATGACCTGGTTGTGATTTTTTCAAGGTATGTATCCTGATTGGACATAGGAAAAAGGCAGAGATTGCATTGTGAGCCAGCGTGAGGTCACTCCCATTTCACTCTGTTGGTTTATAAAGCCAGGCTTGTGTGTAGTACACAATTTTAGTCCTAATTCTAAGGTATAATGTTTATGCACTAGACTGAAGAAATGCAAGACTTGCCTAACACAGAACAGTGACTTATGACAAGTCATAAGCTGTACCTTGGGTTCATTTCATCTTCTTCTTTTGTGGTCCTGGGACTTGAGCCCAATCTCAGCATCTGCTTCTACCACTGAGTCTTATCCCTAGCCCTCAGGAAGATAAACATGGACATTGTGGTTCACAACTGTAGTCTGAGAAGCTAAGGCAGGAGAATTGGTACAAGCTTAAGGCTAGTCTGGCATACCCAGTGAATTTCAGAGCAGACTAACATACAGAGTGAGGTCCTGTGTCCAAAAAAAAAAAAATGGATTTTTATTTTGTTGGGTTTTTTTATTTTGTCTTTGAGACAGGATCCCACCGTATATCCCTGGCTGGCATGGGCCTTGCTATGAAGACCAAGCTGGCCTCAAACTCACAGGTCTACCTGCCTTTGCCCTCTGCCTCACCTGTGCTAGTATTAAAGACATGCACCACCACACCTGACAAAAGAAGTTGGAGCTGGGTGGTAGCACACACCTTTAATCCCTGTACTCAGGAGGCATTAGGCAGGTGAATCTCTTGAATCCAAGGCCAGCCTGGGCTACAGAGCAAGTTTCAGGATAGCCAGGGCGCAGAGAAACCTTGTCTCAGAATAAAGCAGAACCACAAATTAGATAGCTAGATACGTAGGTGGATGGATGGATTCTGGATGCGACCAGGTGTGGCAGCATATGCCAGTAATCCTAGCACCTCAAAGATTGAGGCACTAGGGTCACAAACTTGACACCACCCTGGGTTACCCTCTCCTTTAAAAAAAAGAAGCCAGGAATAGTGACATTCTTGCGGTTACACCTTTTCTAGAGGCTGAGCCAAGGATGATTCTTTGAGTCCAGGAGTTGAGGCCAGCTGGTTAGAGTGTCTTAGTAGCAGATACTTGCCTATCTTATTACGAGACCCTGGGTTTTACACAATCATCCAAAAAACCCCCAAGTGCCTAAAAGTAGGTTTGGTCTTGCTTCTTGAGGCACTAGGCACTAAGATCTCAAAGACAAGCTTCTCCCTGATCTCTGTCTCCCATTTCCTTTCAGAGTGTCTAGCAACCCAAAACTGGGAATGTTGCGAGAAGGCCTGAAGCTCTTCATTAGCCACTTCTTACTGAAGCCTGCACAGCCTCAGCAGAGTGCTGAGAAGGCCAGTCTGCTGCGAGAGAGGGCCGGTCTTGCCTCTAAGTCTTTACAGGGCAAAGCCATCCTGAGGATGTAAACAAAGAATAGAGAGCATTTGACCAAGAGATGTGATTTCTGAGTTCAAGACCATCCTGCCTTTGTAAGAGCGGGAGGAGTTATGTCATGTTCCGTCATGGTTTAAATACTGTATTTTCAGGGTTGTACTGTGTACTTCAAGTGTATATGTGTATACAGCAGGTCAGAGGAAAAGGGGAAAGAAGATGGGGATTAAACCCTGAGGGGAGGGTTGGGATCATAAATTGATGGCTTTTTAATCATCTAAAATGTTGGTTAAAAGTTTAAAAGCTGGGCACATGGTATCACATGACTTTAATTCCACCACTTGGGAGGCAGAGGCAGGCAGATACTCTTAAGTTCCAGGCCAGCCTGGTCTACATAGTTCTAGGACAGCCAGAGCAAATTGTGCGACCCTATCTCAAAAAGAAAAAGTTCAAATGCCCTAAGAGACTGGTGCTTAGGCTCTGATATCTCCACTCAGCAGTCCCACTGACTTCAAGGAGGAGAGAGAGAAGAACAGAGATAAAATGATTGTGTCAGGTAAGGGTAGCATGGGCTCACAGTCTGAAGAAGGAATGGCCTTGGATGCATGACTTCCATCCTTAAAGTTTGCTTTCTCTCTCAAATGCTGCAGACTTGGCTAACCCTGACCTTCAGTTGTAACTAAATAGAAGTAGAAAAGTCCTAAGTCAGAGCTTTTTGCGCAGCAGTATTCTGTGCAGAGTGCCCTTTCGAGGCATGTAGGCAGGCACAGACAAGGGATGCTGCTCCTATGTGACTCTCCCCTTTGGTTAGACTTTTAACAGCACATCCCTGTAGCAGTGTGTTTGAAATGACTGTGTACAATCAGGAAGTCTCCCTGTGGATCCCTGAGAACTGAGCCATGAAGTGAGCTAGCAGTGTCTGCTGCTGTTCTTGTTGCTATGACAAACCTGACAAGAGTGCATAAGGAAGGGTGGCCTGGGCTCATACAGTGTATGCACATCATAGTGGGGTATCAGGCAGCAAGAGCTCAAGGCATCTTGTCACATTGCATCTGCAGTCAGGAAGCAGAGAGAGACACAGGTACTTGGCTCACTTCTCCTTTTCATTAAGTCCAAGCCCCAGCCAAGGCATAGTGCCATCCATGTTCAGGACGTCCACCCAAATTAGCCCAATCAAGAAACTCTCACAACCACTCGCAGAGGTTTGCTTCCTCGTGATCTGGAGGTGATCTGGAGCCTATCAAGTGGGCAGTGAATCTAGATCTGGGGTTAGGAGTGAACCTCCATAGTGGAACACTTGCTCGAACTCTAGGCACCCCTCAGCTTTACACAACAAAGTGTGGTTTACTTACCTTTTCTGAATTTTATTTATATGTGAGTGTATGGACATGTGTACAAGTGAAGGCCAGAAGAGGGGTGTCCTGGAGGTAGAGTTCCAGGTGCTTGTGAGCAGCCTAATTGGGGTTGTGGGACCCAAACTGAGTTCCTTTTAGGAGAACAGCAAGCACTCTCAAGGCAGATCTCTAGCCCCAGGTATGTCTTCCTCCCCACTCGACCCGGGCTCCCCTCCAGGGTATCTATCTCCTTGTAACACTAGCTGTCCTGGAACTCAATGTGTAGATTAGAGACCTGTACGGATTAGAGATCAATGTGTAGATCACAGAGATTCACCTCTCCACCCCACCCCATGGAATTAAAGGCATATATCACCATGTCAGACCCAACTCTGTGTGTGTGTCAGTGTGCTTCTTATAGTAAAAGAACTAATGTATAAGCTTGGTGCAGTGGCACACACCTTTAATCCCAGACTTTGGATGCAGAGGCAAACAGATCACTGACAGTTCTCATCCAGCCTGGTCCTCAGTAAGTACCAGGACTAAAGAACCTGTCACAAAAACAAACATGTATAGAATCACTTTTTAAAGGGGGAATTTTATCTGTAAAATAAAAGTGTAAATTTTGGGGTTGGGGATTCAGCTCAGAGCGCTTGCCTAGTAAGCGCAAGGCCCTGGGTTCGGTTCTCAGCTCCAAAAAAAAAAAAAAAAGAAAGAAAGAAAAGTGTAAATTTTATGTAAAAATAAATGACTTTTAAGCTATTTTCTGTAGTGTGTCACCACCACTGACACTGAGGCTGACTTGTCTCATGGCATGTTGGCTTGGATCCATCCCAAAAGCTGCTGACACAGTGTAAGAATGTTCATACTTGGTTCACCACCAGACTCTTCCCTTTATCATGTGACTTTTCTGAACAAAACAAAACATTGGATACCAAGAAGCCATGGCCATGTCCAAATGGAGGAGACAGCTGCGTGTAGAGGGTTATTAGCCTTCTGAGTTGACTCTAGATGGACAGTGTCTGAGGTGATATTTCTATTTCTAATGTGTTAATCTTACTCTACATTAAGAAGCAGAACCCCCTTTATCACTGTGTACTCCTAGATCCCTATTTTACCTTAATGTAGGCCATGCTTGATTCAAGTGTGCTTTTCAAGGAAAATTTTCACGGAAAGGATTTCATTTCTCAACGAATTCTCTTGGCTGGGTTTATTTATATGTGGAGTGTTTTGCTTATGTGTATGTTGCAAGCTGCTGTGTGAATGCTGTGAACCTGGGTCCTCTGGAAGAGCAGCAAGTACTTGTAATTGTTTAGTCATCTTTAAGGCACTTTGTGTGATGACATACAAACAGCTACGCAGCTTCAGTGAATGCAGTTTGATGAGATGGGGATAAGCGTGCCCACATGAAACTGTCACCATCATTAAGGTCATGCTGTGTCTTCTGTATTTCAGGTCCGTTCCCATCCCTTATTACTGTGGCTTGCGTTCAGGTAGTCACTTAATGTCAGGTGTGTTTAAGTACATGAGACAGCTGTTAGCTGTGGTCCCCGTGCTTTGAAGTGTAATGCCACAACTTCCTCCATTGCTGTTGGTACCCTGGAACATCACTGCCACCAGCCCTTGACAGGAACCATCCTTTTCTGCTATTGAGTTTGTTTTAGAGATCATGGCAAGGTGAGGTCTACTGTGTTTCTGCCTCTCACTTCACTTAACGGTGCCATCCATCTCATTCGTGTGGTCATAAGATAGGACTGTTCTGTCTGAGAAAGCTAAGTGTGTATTTGAACAGTGCACTCTCTCTCCATTCTCCCATCCGTAGAAAGTCAGGCTCTGGGGAGTGCTGCTGCAGTGAACACAAGAATGCCATGTCTCTGGCACTCCGACCTCAGTTCTAGCAGTGGGCTTATTGTACCCTATGGCATTTCTGTTATTAGCTTTTTGAGGAACTTCTCCACTGTTTTGCATACTGGCTGTACCAATTTTCATCCAGACCACACAATACAAACCCTGTCATCACTTGTTATGTTCCCTTGTTTCAGCAGTAGCCATACAGACAAGTGTGAGGTGAAACCTCACTGTGGCTTTGATTCCACACTACTGTTGGCCATTTTATATCTACTTCGGAGAAAAGCTCATTCACATCCTTTGCCCAGCTTTTGTCAGGGTCTTCTATCACAACAGAAATGAAATTAGAACTAAGAGGCTAGTGTTTTGTTCTGTTTTAGTCCTTTTAGCATACCATCCCACTGTCCTCTGGCCTGCAGTTTCTGCCAAGGACTTTAGCAGTCTTATAGAGGGAAGGTGGTCCTTGGTAGTCTCCTTTCTCGATGCTTCCACAATTCTCTTTGACTCTCTCTCTTTGAACAGTTTGGTTGTAAGATGTCTCAGTCAAGACCACCTCATCTCTTTAGGGTTCTTTGTCATGATCTGGGGATTCACTTAGCCTCCAGCTTTAAAGTTTCAGTTACTTCTCTTTAAAAGCCCCTCCCTCACACTGTGGGATCCTGTGCTATGTGTTTTAACATATGTCATGCTACCCTGAGTCCTGTAGGATTCTTTTTGGTTTTGTTTTTCTGTTTTGTTTATTTGGTTGGTTGTTTTTGGAGACAGGGTTTCTCTGTGTAGCCCTGGCTATCCTAGAACTCACTCTGTAGACCAGCCTGGTCTCAAAGTCAGATCCACCTGCCTCTGCCTCCCAAGTGCTAGGATTAAAGGTGTGAGCCACCACCACCCAGCTCCTGTAGGATTCTTTGCTCTTTTTATTCCTTGTCTTTTCGTTCAGTAGATAGATAGTTTCCATATGTGCTGAGAGCTTTGCAGGGTCTTCTGTTTGACTATGTGCGCTGTTGACGCTCCCTGGAATTCCATAGTTCCTGTATTCGTGTTCTTTGGTTCTGAATTTCTAAGGCTCTTGAGGTTTCTTTCTCTTTATAATGCCTTGTTCAGGTGTTACTCTCCTTGCTTGGTGGTCTTGCTGTGTTCCTTTGCAGATCAGTGAGCTGCTTTAAGATCCTTATAATGCCTTGTTAGGCTATTTGCCGCCCTCATGTCTCAGGTTATGCCTCTGGAGCTCAATTTAATTTCATTGGTGCTTGCTGTCAGTGTGCTCTCAAGCCTTGCGTCATTGTCCTGTGTCTTAGGAAGCAGATGCTTTCTGCTTTTACTAACCTGACTTGGAAAAAGCTTCTACACCCATCCTAGCCAGGGTTCAGGTACATGCAAATATATGAGCCTCTGGGGGACAGTCACATTCAAACCACCACAGAGCTGTAAGTATGGAAGTGTGCCACTCATTTCTGAGATGAACTATAGGTGTGTGTCTATTGCTATGATGAAACAATGATCAAAAGCAACCTGGGGAAAAGGTTCTCATTTGGCTTACATGTCCTGAACTGAGGACAGTCAAGGCAGGAGCTCACAGAGGACGGAAACCTAGAGGCCAGAAGGAATGCTGCTCACTGGCTTGCTTTGCCTGCTTAGAGCACTCGGAACACTAGCCTCTGGCACTGCCCACAGTGGAGTGGGCCTCACGCAGCAGTCACTGGTTAGGAGATGCCCTGGCCCCTCACGCAGCAGTCACTGGTCAGGAGATGCCCTGGCCCCTCACGCACCAGTCACTGGTCAGGAGATGCCCTGGCCCTCACGCAGCAGTCACTGGTCAGGAGATGCCCTGGCCCCTCACGCAGCAGTCACTGGTCAGGAGATGCCCTGGCCCCTCACGCAGCAGTCACTGGTCAGGAGATGCCCTGGCCCTCACGCAGCAGTCACTGGTCAGGAGATGCCCTGGCCCTCACGCAGCAGTCACTGGTCAGGAGATGCCCTGGCCCTCACGCAGCAGTCACTGGTCAGGAGATGCCCCTGGCCCCTCACGCAGCAGTCACTGGTCAGGAGATGCCCTGGCCCCTCACGCAGCAGTCACTGGTCAGGAGATGCCCTGGCCCTCACGCAGCAGTCACTGGTCAGGAGATGCCCTGGCCCCTCACACAGCAGTCACTGGTCAGGAGATGCCCTGGCTTGTTTGCCATTTTATGCTCACCCCTAGCCCCACCTCCAGAGTGTTTGAGACAGGGTTTCTTAGTGTAGCCCTGCGTGTCCTGGAACTAGCTCTGTAGACCAGGCTGACTTTGAACTCAGAAGTCTATGTGCCTCTGTGCTGTGCCCAGCTCCAGTACCATCTTTTGGAGATTCCTTCCTCTCAGAGATTCTAGCTATGTCAGGTTGGCACAGTGTGCCACTCATTTCTGAGATACCAGGTTTTCTTCCTATCCCCTTTACAGAATAGGGAAGGAATCTTGTGAATGTCATGTGTATCAGTGTGTTTATGCATGACATTTATGAATGCATTAAGCCTGGCTTCACATAGATGACTCAGATGCCCACCCAACACTCTAGCAGTCACATTCTATATCTCTGGTTCCCTTCTGTGTGATAAACATGCACTTGCCCAGTCATACATTACACAAAGTGCTGTTAGGTTGAAAGACTGAAAGACTGTAGAGAGCTTTGTGATTAGTTCAAGATGTGTTTCCGGGTCCTCTGGGATTGGTGAAAAGTGGGCAGAGCCAAAGCACCTGATGCTGAGTTGGAGACTGATTCTCCTTTCCATGGTCTGAAATGAAGATAACACCATTGTTTCTGTTTGTATTCCACTTGAGCCCTCCCTCCGTCCTCCTAATTTATGGGTTGTAAATTACTTTTAACAAACCATTATAATCATGAAGTTTTACTGTGTGCTGTTTCCTTCTGACATATTCCAGACAAGGAACCTTTGAAACTCCAAATATTCTTGTTTATCAGTAAACCAGATGTGTTCTCTGGTGTGCCACAGCTGTGAAAGTATGGCTTATTGCCAGGGCAGCTGCTGTGTGAGTGTGTGTGGTTCTGATTAAATGGAGATACATGTGCCAGGAATTGTACATTAAAGCCAGCAGGCTATGGCTCTCAGAGGGTCCCTCACCTCACCTTGAATGTAGGCCTGCCTTTTTGCCATCTCAGTAGGCTACTGAGATTGAGTGAGGCACAGATGCCCCGGGGTCTCCCTGTTTTCCCCCCATTGTTCTCTTGACATATCATGAGAAACTACATTAAAACTGCCTGCCTCTTCCTGGCTTGACTGAGATGCAGGACCCATGTCTTCCAACTTCCCTTTCTTCTAACAGCACCATTCTGCACTCTGTAAGCATCTCCTGAGGCCATCACCCTCTCCTACAACCTTGGAGCTGTCTACACTCACCATATGTGGCTTGCTTCCTTTCTCTGGCCTACCATGACTAACAGGGCTGGGTCAGGATGGACCCCAAGTCACCCAACTTCAAGCTTCCAGAATTCCACCAGCCAGGGCATCCGGTGGAACCATGTCTCATAGTCATGGAGGATGGGTGGAAGGGAGGCTGTATGGCAGGAACTGTATAGACATTACACAAAGTAGTGACCTAGGGGTCAGAGGATGACAAGACAGACTACAGAACTCATCTGCTGGTAGCAGCTGGTAAGTCAGTCTAGGAGCTGTGGACACCTGGGTGTGCCAGCTCCACCCCACCCTCCAGGTTCTGATCACTAAGGGCTCCAGATGTGATGAGAGCTGCAAGCTTGGATACCTGCATGAGTACAGCTGGAAGGTGGGGCAGACGTGCTCACTCACCATTGCTCCACCTCAGATCAGAGTCAGGGACACCCAGAGTTCCATGTCTGTCTCAAACATACTATGGAGGCAGATATGTGAACATAGGCTGCCTGCTGCTTGCTTACACCTCTGCAGCTCTTCTGAAGTTGGTGGTACATTTTCCAGCACAACAGCCTGATCATTAGAACTCCCAAGGTCATCCTATAAGTCAGCCCTGAGGCCGATTGTGGAGATAACTTCCAGCTTCCCCTGCAGCAACCTGCTTTTGCTGAAATCACAGGAGCTCCTGAAGAGATGAGGTGGGAAGACTGGGACTCTTAGGGTGATGTGGCCTCTGCTTCTGCTTAGCAGCCATATTCCCTTGAAGGTTGCTGGAATGATCTCTGCTCTGCTCTTGCTCTGGTTTTCCTCCGCTAGCTGCATCTGTGTGACTGGATTAAGAAATTGCAAAGTAGATGAATACATACCTGAATCCCACTCACAGAGTATCACTGCAGGAGACCAGCGTCCATACCTTCCCAGGGCAGCACCTGGCACGACTTCCCACCAAGGCCCTACTTTATGGGTCCCACACTGCCACTCTGGGCCCCAGCTCCCAACACAAACCATGAAAGCAAACCACACCACTGCAGTAATGGACACTGCTCAGAATTTGGAGGCTGAAGAGAGGGAGGGTAGAGAAAGGATAGTTAGGTGTGAGACACACTGCATTTTCTCAGACCTGAGAAATCTGTGGTGGTCAGGGCCAGGCAGACCTCACCACTCCACCTCTGGGAGGACCCTGTGGACCTCCAGCATCTAGGATCCCTAGAGGAGAGTAAAGTCAGGAGGAAAGAGTGCTATGAGTGAACCTCTGGCAGGTCCAGCAGCTAGACGTAGACCACAGTTGGCCAATCAAGTGAGACACATGCGGAATGCAGATTCTGGGATGAGAGGACTTGGCTATGTCCTCTTCAGAGCCTCATTAGCCTTGTGCCTAAAAAAAACCAAAACAAAACATGTCGTTGGAACGCTTGGGCTATGAGTCCATTTGACCACAGAGGGATTAAAAATCCATGTGTCAGGCCAGGGGCATTGGCCTTTCCTCCCCTTTATGCCTTGTGTTACGGGGTTACATCACAATGGTTGTAGGAACTTGGCTGTTTGGAGGTAGAGCTCATGAAAAGGGTACATTTGTCTTAAATAAAGTAGGATAATAGTGAAAAATTATGTTTGCATGAGATGGTAAAAGGGGACATTGGGTCCAGTGTGACGAGGTCCAGGTTGAAGGGTGATCTCAGGGCTGTGGCTCTGAAGACAACAGTATAGCATGAGCCCCACTGGAAGGCAGCTGTGCCCAGGCTGAGCAACTGTGACTTTGGACAAGTCAGGTCCAAAGAAGAATATGGCTGCTACCAACCTTCCCTGGGTCCCCAGCTGGCATTTGCAACAGTATCAGGGATAGTTTCTGAAGGTAATGACCACCTCAGAGTAGGCTATGGTCTGATTCCTTCCATGTAAACAAGCTGTCAGGTACTCCTTGACAGGCTTGTTGGCTGTCAGTTATCCCAGCACCTAAGGGAGAAAGGCAACTACACAAACTTGGTCAAGGTGACAGAGGAAAGAAACACAACTGCAGTTTTGAAGGTCTCGATGGTTCTTGATAATGAGCTGTTAGTTTCATTTTACTTTCTCTGGTGTTTCCAAGAAAAGAGCAGTTTATTGCTTTTATTTGTTAATTAATTTTAGTTCTGCAGTTGCTCACAGTCTGCCGTGCTAACCATGTTCACTTTTATATATACTTGCATATAAAGTTACATATGCAAGTTTATATACATTTTGACACTATTTTCTGAATGAACAGATATCACCCCTCTTCACTCCTGACCTTTAGCCTGCCTCTTCCATGGCTGCAGCCTTCTATGCCCTCAGTACCATCACAGCACTGGAGTATCACATGTCCTATACTGCTCGTGGCTGGGTTATGTATATAGCCAGCCACTTTCCCTAAAATGGGGTTCAAATGTCATGTTAACTTTTCCTTTCTCTTTTAAATAAAACACCATGCCTCACATTTTAAATTATCCTACCATGCTGGGAATTTTTTTAAAGATATATTTATTTTACATGTATGAATGTTTTGCCTGCATGTATGTATGTATGTATGTATGTATGTATGTATGTATGTATGTGTGTGCTATGTTTTATCTGTCATTTCTCCTACTTTATTGGCCCGAGTCAGTGGCTGGGGAGATGACTCAGTAGAATGTGAGGTCCTGAGTTGGAATCCCCAGAACACAATAAAGATAGGTGTGATGGCTCATATCTGAAGTACTAGTTTTCGAAGCAAGATTCCCATCTTGCTATCAGAAAAGACACGGAATCCTTGGATAATCAGAGACCAGCCAGCCTGGTATAATCTAAGCTAAACAACAGAAGAGCCTGTTTTAAACAAGGTAAATGGTAAAGACTAACATCCAAGGTTGTCCTTAGACTCCACATGTATGCCTACACTCATATACACAGCACATGTATACACACACGCACGTACATGTATTCTCTCTCTCTCTCTCTCTCTCTCTCTCTCTCTCTCTCTCTCTCTCTCTCTCTGTGTGTGTGTGTGTGTGTGTGTGTGTGTGTGTGTGTGTGTGTGTGTGTGTCTCCCTACACCCTTACTGTCTCCCAGCAAATACTAAGCCCAACTGATCTCAGGCCACCAAAGCAATCACACAAAAGACTGTCTTCCCTGAGGCTTAATCCCTAGCCTGCAGTAGTGAAGCCAGGTGGGAGGAAAGGTGCATGTGGTTTGCCTACCTCTGACAGCCACCAGCGCCATCTTGAGGTCCCAGAATTCCCTTCTGCAGCTCAAGGCCTATATGTGGGGTGTAGTTTGCACATTAGTGAAAGGCATTCCATAGTCTGTGGGCTACTAATTAACTTGAAAGGAAAGTCTGAAGCCTCTGTGGTGCCACTGCAGCCAAGAGAGGACAGACTATGGGCCACCAGACAGTGTCAAGTCCAGGAGGGACCAAACACATCAGACCTAGGCTGTACTGATCGGAGGCCCAACTCAAGGCCACAGAATCCCTGAGCTACCTTATCCTATGAGAACAATCATCCCTTGTATTCCCTACTGCCAATGGGGCTGAGGTCCCCAGGGATACTGCCCTACACTGTAAGACTAGCCAAGATGCTGTTCTTAGTTCTCTGTACTGATCATTATTGTCACAGTTCCTGTTGACAGAGGTGCTGGTAAGGTTACCACCAGCCCTGGCTTGTCTATGGTTGGTGGGGGTTGTCTCAGAATAGTAGAAAGGTCCACCAACTAAGTGGATCCTGCCATCCTGAAGAACTCTAGGGGAGTCTGCCATAGCAGGCACATTTGCCATTAAGGGAGAGCTAGTGACATCTATGTAGACAAGGTGGGAGATGGGAACTACCCTAGAACAAGCTGTGCTGCACATAGGTCTGAGTTGTCAGTAGTTCTTCTGTCACTGATACCCGACACCTATGTGTCCCAGGCATTTGTGCTTTAATGCCCCTCGTTGCTCTGTCTTTCTAAAGACCTGGTACTCTATTGGTCACCAAGTAGGTGCTGATCCATACAAAGGGGTGTCTACTGTGGTTTGAGAACAGAGCCTCGTTCTCTTCCTGAAGGACTACTAGGGAAGTCTCTAACTATTTATCTCCCTCCTGGTGTAGGGGGTTGAGGGGAGAAGAGATCAACCTTGGGTGTCAGGAGCTGTCTACTTAGTCTTTAAGATGGGGTCACTCACTGATTTAGCTATGCTGGCTGGCCAGCAAGCCCCAGATCCTTCTGTGTCTACCTCCCTAGTCCTGGGATTTATTCTATATGAATATACACCATCACACCTGGTATTTTATGTGGGTGCTGGGGATTGAACTCAGGACCTCATGCAAGCATGTTATCTGCTAAGCCATCTCAACTCCTCTACCTGATTTGTTGTGTCATTGTAAGAGTCTGTATTAGTGTCTGTTTTACTTTTTCTTTATATGGGTAAATGAGGAGGATGGTCTTGAACTTCTGACCCTCCTGCCTTTACCTTCCAAGAGCTAGATTTAGACATACACCACCATGGTTTACACAATGCTGAGGTTAAATCCAGTATCACAAATAAGCACTCTAAACAAGCTACAGCCATAGGCCTAGTGTCTATGTTATAATCCTTAAAAGCTGATGGGTAATCCAGTACACTTTTTCTCCAGGAAAATAATTACTAGTAAGAGTAAGGCAAAGACCAGATGCTCTCGACATTCATGGCAAGACTCAAGGCACCCAGGCAAGCCTGGCCTCCAACATCTCAGTGAGCAGGACCTGAGATGGCATATCACAAAACTGAGACCACAACCATTAATACTATTATTGTTTAATTTTGCATAGCCACTCCGATTTCCTAGACATAA
The DNA here is from genome assembly GCF_011064425.1 of Rattus rattus. Lineage (NCBI taxonomy): Eukaryota > Metazoa > Chordata > Mammalia > Rodentia > Muridae > Rattus > Rattus rattus. The sequence goes on along the minus strand of NC_046159.1, from coordinate 157,474,748 downwards.
ACAACTCCAAATGCCCAAAGGTATAAATTATCAGGCAGGATCTAGAACCCACAAAAGCAAACCAGACTTCTGGTAAGGACTTATCCAGAGCTTGAGGCTGTAGAAAGGCAGGTGGCTTACACTTGAGGTATAAAATACTCATTTAATTCATCAAAAACACAACATGATCGTTTGTGACTTATGTTGACCTTGCCCTCCACTATTTGAGTAATGGATATGGCCCCAGAGGATGCTACCCGCTGTGGTCGGTGGTCACCAGCACTCTGTGAATGGTGAGAGTGGGCTGGTTAAGTGATAGCCCTGCGTTTTCACTTTAGCAGTAGCAGGGCTTACTGGTGAGCTACGCTGTGGATAGGTGTTGGCCTCTCCCTGGAGCAGGAGGCTGGGCCTAAGGAGGGTATCAGGATCTGCCACCCCATTCCTTACCTGGGGAATGTGTCGCCATGGCTCACATACCACAAATCAGACATGCTACATCACAGGTGTTACTTGTGTATGAACATTTGAGGACCCTTCTGCTCCCTCAAAGAGGTACTGCTAAAATAGTCCACAGTATGGCAAACATGTTCCTCCAGAAGGTTGTTTAGGTCTGGGCTGCCTTAGAACCCAGACACATCCAGTTCTCTGGTGTTGTGGTGGCCTCAGTCAACATTTAAAACATCTCAACAGAACCACATACCACCTCCAGGCCTGCTAGAAGCTGTTTCATCCAGAAACAAGGGGCCCAGTGGTCTCCATGGACCCTGCCCTAGCCACACCCTTCCTAGCCTATCTCCCCTGAGACAGATAAGGAACAGAACTTACAAGAGCAGACTGGTGAACAGCTTCCTGCCACCAAGCAGAGACTCAGCTCAGCCAAAGGGGATCTGGGATATAACAGAAGTTGGACCCAGCACCAGTGTTCAGCTTAGAGCCCAGGAAGTAGACTTCCCTGTTAGCTCCTGTTCCTTTCAAGTCCAAATCCATGTCACCCAGTTCTGAAGGCTTTATCTCTCATGGACTGGACAGTTGGTATAGAGCTCTGCTCACCCTCTCCTGGCACCATCGTGGGAGAGTCCCAGGGTCGGAAGTCCAAGTGTCACTGTAGCCACGGTGGGAACTGAGGCTGAGGCACTCCTCCTCTTAATGGCATAATAAAATGCTTTGTAGCCTTTGAGGGAGAGGCCTGATAAAAGCAAAACACTATCACACCGTCTGCGATTAGAGGCAGCCAGGCCCTAAGACAGAGCAACATATATGAGCAAATATAATTTATTTCTGTTCTCTGATTATGAAGGTCATAGTGGTTTAACCTGCAGGGAAGCCTGCAGACGTTATCTGCTCCAATAGAACTGGGAAAGAAAACACCAGCAGTCATTAAAAGCAAATTACTTTGCTTTATGAAGATAGAGAGGAGAAGGCCTTCGGAACTAGATGTGGACTGTGAGGGCACCCCTGAAGGGAGGCACCTGGCATGCTGGGTGCTAAGCTAGAATTTGGTAATGACAGAGCCGCCTGCAACTGGAGGGCAAGAGAGGTTCGCCTACAGTTTCTGGGACCCCTTGTCTCAAGGTCTTTCTGAAAATTTAAAGACACTAAAAGCTTGCTATGTAAAGATGGGATGTTATATATATTATATATATAATTTATTATTACATACATCGGTGTTTTGCCTGCCTGTGTGAGGGAGTCAGATCCCCTGAAACAGTTCAATCTCCAGAATCCACATAAAACTTGAAGAAGAGCCAGGAGTGGTGGCATACACCTTTAATCTCAGCACTCAGGAAAGAGAGGCAGGTAGTAGACCTTTGTGGGTTTGAGGTCAGTCTGGTCTTTATTAGGAGTTCTAGGTCAACCAGGAGTACTCAGTAAGACCCTGCTCAAAACAAAACAAAAGTGGAAAGAGAAAACCGACTCCACAAATTTGCCCTCTGATTTTCATGAGTGTGCTATGACATGAATACTTACACAGAGCCACAAATAATAAACGAAACATTAAAAACAAAAGCTGGCAGTGGCAGCACATGCCTTTAATCCCAGCACTCAGAAGGCAGAGGCAGGAGGATCTCTTGTCAGTTTGAGGTCAAACTTGCTCTAGAGAGCCAATTCCAAGGCAGCTAAGGCATCTCAGGTGTGGTAATGCATACCTTTAATCCTGCCACTTGGGAAGCAGAGATCGGCAGTTTTGAGCTTCAAGGCCAGTGTGGTCTACAGGACAAGTTCCAGAAAGCCAAGAAACCTTATTTTGAAAAAAACAAACAGGGGTTGGGGATTTGGCTCAGTGGTAGAGCGCTTGCCTGGCAAGCGCAAGGCCCTGGGTTCGGTCCCCAGCTCCGGGGAAAAAAAAAATTAAAAACCAAAAAAACAGGACCACAGCAGTAAGGCAGAGGGTCCTAGGCCACTCAGAGCATGAGTTGCAGATCCCAGAGTTGGTGTTTAGAAAGTGGGAGTGCCATCTGGCATCACTCACAGTAAAAGAAAAGTACATATAAATTAACACAATAACAAAGATCCACACCAGTTACCAGTAACAGAATATATTGTTTCTCAATATTCTCTTATCCACCATGTATGTTGCACAGTTCAGCCATGTCCATTGTGAACCAAAAGCGGAAGCTCCTTTCTTATCCTGAGAAGTTCTGTGTGGTTGTGTGTTGAGCTCCAGCCAGTAGGATGGACGGATTCATTACTGAAGTCCTGAGGAGGCACATATCAATCCTTATCTCCTGTGATGGTTAATTGTCACTGTCACATAGACCAAATTTAGTATCACCTGTGAGATACACCTCTTGGTATGTTTGTGCAGAATTTCCAAAGAGGCGTATCTAAGAAGGAAAGACTCACGGTTCCAGACTGAATGAAAAGGAAAAGGAAGCTATGTACTTGGCCAGCCTGTCCTGGTGTTGTGCATCTTTAATCTCAGCGCTTGGGGGCAGGTGGATCTCTGAGTTCAGGCCAGCCTGGTCTATAGACGGAGCTCTGGGACAGCCAGGGTTACAGAGAGAAACTCAACTGAAAAATACCAAATAAACCCAAATAAAACCTTCCTCCTGTAAGTTACTTTTTGTCAGGCGTTTGGTTCCAGCCAAGGTAAAGTAACTCAACATAACCACACCCCTGTACTGGCTAGGTACAGACCCATGAAGGAAAAGTCACCAGATAAGAGTCTGGTCATCAGTGAGGTTGCGGTCACCATCCCAGCCCTGGACAGCATGTTCACATGAGATAGAAATAAATTTCTGTTACCTGGAGTACATGTCTTCTGAGCCATCCCAGTCCTGACATATTCTCAGACATGGTCTGTCTTAGGGTTTTGCTGCTGTGAACAGACATTATGACCAAGGTAATTCTTATAAGAACAACATTTAAGTGGGGCTGGCTTACAGGTTCAGAAATTCAGTCCATTGTCATCAAGGCAGGAACATAGCAGCTCCAGGCAGACAGGGTGCAGCAGGAGCTGAGAGTTCTACATCTTCATCTGAAGGCGGCTAGTGGTAGACTGACTCTCAGGCAGCTAGGATGAGGGTCTTACAGACACAGTGCCATGCCTACTCCAACAGAGCAACACCTACTAATAGTGCCACTTCCTGGGCTGAGCATACACAAGCCATCACATGGTCCTTGAACTCAAGCAGCCAAGTAAGACTTCAACACAATGCCTTCACACACATGGAGGATGGCTTTGCAAACCTCTCCCTTAGCAGCTGAGGCTTCTTCTCAGGAGAGCGCAGCCTGCTGTACTTAGAGTATATGTATTCTGTCTGGCAGTATCAGGGATCTGGATAAATACTGTCATTGGGTTAAAAACTGCTTGGTAATAAGGCAGGTAATAAGTTGGTAATAACTGGGAAATAAGTCTAGGGAACGATAAACAGGCCAATGACTCATCATGTAGGCTTGGCTAGAAAATATGAGCCGTGCAACAAGGCCCTTGATGTATAAAAGCTTTTGGGCAACTTGCAGCCCAAGGAGAAGCTTAAAATCTTTCCATGATAATTGTTCATTTAGATGGGAGTTGGTCAGACTAACGGGTATGACTGCTATCATTTGCTGGCATCTTGGTAAGGCTGTCTTTAGCTACCAAGAGTCAAGGCTTTGGCTGTATTGTCTATGCAAGTATCTCATTGACCAGTAACAGCCTCATCTAAGGTGCAGAGAGCAGTGCAGTAAGGATGAAGGAGGCAGGGACTGAGTAAATGGACCATTAACTAGTGCTCTTCCACAGGCAGAAGGCAGGATGATGGTCAGAAGTCCCAACATAAAGGGACTGCCAAGGCCCTGGGAGTTCAGACATGGTGTCTGCACTGTGATGAAGACAGTCTACATTCCCCTTGTAAATTATTGTTGTTTTTTTTAATACACTGCAAGTTTCCTGTCTCTGTTGGCCTCTGACTTGAAGAGCTAGAGCCAGCCAGACCTGAGAGTTGTGCCTCTGGTTGCAGGAAAGCCCCCCACCCCTCAACCCCCAAACTGGCTGAGGTCTGGTTTGCAGGAGACAGCTAAGCCAGGGCTTAACCTAGGCATGCTGTGACCACCTGGGAGCCCCAAGCTGAGAGCTGAACTCACAACTGCCCCAAACACTCCCTGACCCTTTTCTGGGTTTTTTGTTTATTTTGTTTTTTTCTTTCTTTCTTCCTTTCTTTCTTTCTTTCCTTCTTTCTTTCTTTTGTTTTGAATTCCAGCATAAAAATATTATGGTTAAAAGGACTATTTTAATCAGGAAAATTAAGACATAACAAATATAAAACCTCCAGGCATCTTGATGAAATTAGGTAGGTTTTCAACACTAACCAGGGGCGCCAATGCCGGTCCCGTTCGTCCACTTCTACCCTTCATCTCCTCGTTTCTCTTGAGGGCACCCAGATCTTACAGGAGCTTAGGAGGGTCAAGGGACACGCTAAGGGCGAATCCAGAGCAAAAGCGAGCCCTGCTACCGCAGCCATAGCTCCTGGGGCCTATTTTAGCACGCTGCCGAACAAGGGGTTCAGGACTTGGTCTAAGCAGTCCAGAACTCCCCCGGTCGGAGTTGGCCTCTTCGTGAGCCCCTGGGCAGGTCGTTCCCTTTCCCAGTCCCCAGCCCTGGGTCCCGCCCCGCGCCCCCGGCCTGACCCCGCGCGGCGCTGCCCAGAATCGGTTGCGCGGGCCGGGGAGATAAGGCGCGCGCCTTTGTTCCTCCCCAGCTGGGTAAACCGCGCTCCAGCCCTGGCCGCACCCGCAGGGGGGTTGTCACCCTGCGCACCGCCCCTGCGCCGCTCGGGACAATGGATCGGAGACGCGCTTTGTCAGACACCATGTGTACCCGGGGCGGGGCGGCAGGTGCGCGGGCGACGGAATGCGGGGTCGGCGCGGGGCCGTGCGGCTAGGAACCTCGCGGTTCCGCAACTCCGCGCCGCGCCGCGCCGCGCCGCGCCGCGCCGCCTCCTGCTGTTCACGGATTCCGGGAGGCTGGAGTAGCGAGTGAACTCGAGGTGGTGCGGGCGCGGACCTGAGCTGCTACCGCCGGCCCCGCGCGCCCGCGCCGCACACCTGGCGCGCCCTAAAGTGATTTACGAAGTGAAAGTGTTAAACGAGGCCACCAGCTGGAGCCCGGGGCGGCTTTATGCGTTTTATTAGGTGTCCTATTATGGAAAATAAACTTTAATCCGACCATAAAATCCAAATCTGAAAAACATATTCGCCCTTGTAGTCTGAACACTGCGGCATTCTTGGCGCAGGTCACACCTCCAAAGGATTAATTTTATTGAGGGAGACACAGAGTACCGCGGTACTTTGATAGTGGGGGCAGGGAGCATTCTTCATGGCACCCACACCTTGCGAAGCTGTCAAGAATGCTCCCAGCCCCTTCCAGGTCTCCGACATCTCCAGGCCGCCTTCCAGGACCACTCTCCTCCCGGGGTTCCCACTCCAGTCCTGGGACTGACTGTAAGGACCGGTCCAAGGATGATCTCAGACTGGCCCTGCACCCAGGGCGATTGGGGAGAACTCCTGGGCTCCTTTAACTGACAATCCGAGAGGTGTGCGCTGGAACCACCCAGAAGCACAGGCCTGCCTGGCACGTTCAGCTCTAAGGCTAAAGGACAAAGCAACGGGCTTGACTTGCTGATTCTACCGAGTTCCAGCCTTAATTTTTAAAAGAAAAGAGAGAGGGGACAGGACGCGGGGATAAGGGGACATGGAGAGTAAAATGCAGAGGCTTGGAGTGAAGCCGTAAAACACAGCTTCACCTCGTTGAGTTTTGTTGTTGTGTTGTTGTTTTGT